>NC_053434.1:30877829-31156726 GCF_007990345.1 Gossypium hirsutum
GTAACTGACCAAATATAGGTCAAATAAGCCCCAGTTGACAGAATCCGTAAACCCGGGCTACTGAATTTAAAGCTACGGACAGTGATGATGCCGAGCAAGCTGAATTTTGGTTGACAACACTATTCGGGTACTCGATGAACTATCTTGCACACCCGATGAATGCCTGAAGTGTACTATCTCCTTGCTACGTGATTCTGCCTACTATTGGTGGAATACGTTGATTTCTGTTGTGCCCAGAGAGCAAGTAACTTGGGAGTTTTTCCAAACTGAGTTTCGGAAAAAGTATATCAGTCAGAGATTCATTGATAAAACGGAAGGAATTTCTTGAACTCAAACAAGGTTCCATGTCGGTTACTGATTATGAACGAAAGTTTGTAAGGCTTAGCCGGTACGCTCGAGAATGCATTTCTTCAGAAGCTGTGATGTGTAAACGTTTCGAGGATGGACTGAACGATGATATAAAGCTGTATGTTGGCATTTTAGAAATCCGAGAATTTGTGGTACTTGTTGAGCGAGCTTGAAAAGCCGAGGAGCTCAGTAAGGAGAAAAGAAAAGCTGATGTGGGAGCAAAGGAGTTTCATAAGAGATCTTCGGGAAAGCCCTTTCAACAGTCATCGAAGAAATTTAGAGATGATTTAGGCCGATCTAGAGACACTTCGGGCTTTTCTAGACGAGATCATGATCGACCCCCCTGTGAGTGCATGAGTCACTTCGGTCGCCAGTGTTAGAAATGATCGTCGAGATAGAACGGAGTGCCAGTATTGTAGTAAATGGCATTTGGGGAGTTGTAGATTCCATGACCGCTCCTGTTACAAGTGCGGATCAGCTGACCACTTTATTAAAGATTGCCCGAGATTGTCTGAACAGAATGTAAATCAGAGTGGGAAACCGAGTGCTACTACTGCTCGGGGTAGACCATCTAGAAATACAGGCAATGCTAGTGGCAGTCAGAGAGGATCTAGAGATGCTACAACCAGATCTGAGGCTCGTGCTCCTGCTAGAGCTTATGCTATACGCGCACGCGAGGATGCTTCCTCGCCAGATGTTATTACCGGTACTTTTACTCTCTTGATACTAATGTGATTGCTTTGATTGACCCTGGTTCTACTCATTCTTATATATGTGAAACCTTAGCATCCAGTAAGACTTTACCTGTTGAGTCTACTGAGTTCGTAATTCGGGTGTCAAATCCCTTGGGTCGTTATGTGCTTGTCGACAAGGTGTGTAAGAAATGCCCCTTAATAATCCGAGGCTCCTGTTTTCCGGCTGACCTGATGCTTTTACCGTTTGATGAATTTGATGTTATCCTCGGTATGGATTGGTTGACCGTACATGATGCAATTGTAAATTGCAAAAGAAAAACCATTGAATTAAGGTATGTAAATAACAAGATAATCCGAGTTGAGTCTACTGACTTGAATGGGTTGCCAGCTGTAATATCATCGATGTTGGCTCAGAAATATGTAAGAAAGGGGTGTGAAGCATACCTTGCGTATGTACTTGATGACAAAGAGTTAGAAAAGAAACCTGAATCTGTGCCGGTGGTTTGTGAATACCTGGATGTTTTTCCCGAAGAATTACCGGGTTTACCACCTGTTCGGGAGGTAGAGTTTAGTATTGAGCTTGTACCTGGGACTACACCGATTTTGATAGCTCCGTATCGTATGGCACCAACCGAGTTAAAAGAGTTGAAAGCTCAGTTGCAAGAGTTGACGGATAGAGGTTTCGCTCGACCAAGTTTCTCACCTTGGGGTGCACCAGTATTGTTTGTGAAAAAGAAGGACGGAACCATGAGGTTGTGCATCGACTGTCGTCAGCTGAATAAAGTGACAATAAAGAATAAATATCCGTTACCGCATATTGATGATTTGTTTGATCAACTAAAGGGAGCCTCGGTGTTTTCAAAGATAGATTTGAGATCAGGTTATTATCAGTTGCGAATTCGAGATTCGGATATACCCAAAACTGCTTTAGAACGAGATACGGTCACTATGAATTCTTAGTGCTGCCGTTCGGGCTCACTAATGCCCCCGCGGTATTTATGGATCTGATGAATCGGATCTTCAGACCGTATTTAGATCGGTTTGTAGTTGTGTTTATCGATGATATTTTGGTCTATTTGAGAAATGAAACCGATCATGCTGAACACCTGGGATTAGTGTTGCAAATTTACGGGATAAGCAGTTGTATGCTAAGTTCAGTAAGTGTGAGTTCTGGTTAAGAGAGGTTAGCTTCTTGGGACATGTGGTATCTGCATCTGGTATTCGAGTTGATCCGAGCAAATTTCAGCCATACTTAACTGGAAGCCTCCGAGAAATATTACTGAAGTTTGGAGCTTTTTGGGACTTACCGGTTACTACAAGCGCTTTGTAAAGGGTTTCTCGATGATAGCCACACCAATAACGAAACTACTTCAGAAAGATGTTAAGTTTGAATGGACAGAAAAGTGTCAGAAAAGTTTCGATCAACTGAAAACTTATTTGACTGAAGCTCCAGTGCTAGTGCAGCCCGAATCAGGCAAAGAGTTTGTCATTTATAGTGATGCATCCCTACTTGGGTTGGGTTGCGTATTGATGCAAGAGGGTCGAGTTGTAGCTTATGCGTCGAGACAACTGAAGCCACATGAGAAAAATTATCCGACCCATGATCTCAAACTAGCTACCATCGTGTTTGCTTTGAAAATATGGCGACATTAATTATTTGGTGAGAAGTGCCATGTATATTCGGATCACAAAAGTCCCAAATATTTGATGACTCAAAGAGACTTGAATCTGCGACAAAAATGTTGGCTTGAGTTGTTAAAAGATTATGAGCTTGTGATTGACTATCACCCGGAAAGGCTAATGTGGTTGCGGATGCTTTAAGTCGTAAATCACTATTGCTTTACGAGCGATGAATGTACACTTGTCTGTTCTATCCGACAATGTGTTAGTAGCAGAATTAAAGGCCAAACCATTGTTGATTCATCAAATTCGTGAAGCTCAGAAAGTCGATGATGAATTGGTCGCAAGATGGGCTGAATGTGTTTCGAATATGGAATCAGAGTTTCAAGTTGATGATGACGATTGTTTGAGGTTCAGAAGTTGTTTGTGTGTTCCAAGAAATTCAGAACTTATTTTGATGATTCTGAACGAAGCTCATTGTAGCCGAATGTCAATTCACCCGGGGAGTACGAAAATGTACAACGATCTGAGACGTCAGTTTTGGTGGCATGGTATGAAACGAGACATTTCCGATTTTGTTTCGAAGTGTTTAATATGTCAGCAAGTGAAGGCCGAACATCAAGTGCCAACGGGTTTACTTCAGCCGATCATGATACCTGAATAGAAATGGGATCGAGTCACGATGGATTTTGTATCTGGGTTGCCAGTATCGGAAAGTAAGAAAGATGCGATTTGGGTTGTTGTTGATAGACTGACTAAGTTGGCTCGCTTTATCCCCGTACGTACGGATTTTTCATTGGATAAACTAGCTGAATTGTATGTTTCTCAGATTGTGAGATTACACGGGGTACCTATTTCTATTGTGTCGGATAGAGATCCGAGATTCACCTCGCAATTTTGGAAGAAATTGCAAGAAGCTTTGGGTACCAAGCTGCATTTTAGCACTGCTTTTCATCCCCAAACCGATGGTCAATCCGAGTGGATAATTCAGATACTCGAGGATATGTTGAGATGTTGCATCCTTGAGTTTAGTGGTTCATGGGAACGGTATTTACCTTTGATTGAATTCGCTTACAACAATAGTTTTCAATCAAGCATTAAGATGGCACCTTACAAGGCTTTGTACGGTCGTAAATGCCGTACACCGTTGTTTTGGACCGAACTCGGTGAGAGTAAAATTGTCGGAGTTGATTTGATTAAAGATGCTGAGCAGAAAGGAAAAATAATTCGTAAGAGTCTGAAGGCAGCATCAGATCGTCAGAAGTCGTACGCGGATTTAAAACGAAGAGATATTGAGTATCAGGCGGGAGACAAAGTGTTTCTTAAGGTTTCACCTTGGAAAAAGATACTCAGATTTGGCCGTAAGGGCAAACTGAGTCCGAGGTTCATTGGGCCATATGAAATATCTGAACGAGTTGGTCCAGTTGCGTATAGATTGATTTTACCCCCTGAACTTGAAAGGATTCACGACGTCTTTCATGTTTCGATGCTTCGACGTTATAGATCTGATCCATCGCACATAATAATCCATCAGAGGTTTAAATTCAATCTGACTTGAGTTATGAAGAAGAACCGATTCGTATCCTCGCTCGTGAGGTGAAAGAGTTGCGAAACAAAAGGATTCCGTTAGTAAAGGTGTTATGGCTCAAACACGGGATCGAAGAAGCTACTTGGGATACCAAGAACTCTATGAAAGAACGATACCCAAACCTATTTACCGGTAAGATTTTCGAGGACGAAAATTTCTTAAGTGGGGGAGAGTTGTGACAGCCCTAAATTGACCCTAGTCGGAAAATGGTTTCGGGACCGCTAAACCGAGTTACCGAAGTATTTGAGTATAATATTTATTGTCTAAAATATGTGAATATGAGTGTGTGAAAGTTTTAAGCTTCGATTTAGTTAATTGCATGTGAATTTAGTTAATAGGACTTATGTGTGACACTTTTGAAATGTGATAGGTTAATCTATAAGGATCTATTAGTGCATGTAATCAAAAGGGTGGACTTGCAAGTCAATTTCCCCACTTTGATAGTAGTGGCCGGCCATGACAATGAGGATAGACAAAATGTGATGGGTAAAACATATTATAACCATTTTGTGATAACATGTTGTGTTAAGAACAATAAAATATGAGGGGAGTGGGAGGAGAAACCAAAGTTGTTTCATCCTTGCTCCCCCATTTTGCCGTAACTAGATGAAAAAAAAAAGTTGTATTCTTTGGTTCTTCTTGGCCGAAATGAAAAGAGGAAGAAAGGAGGAAAGCACTCGGTCATCTTAGGTTGATAGTAAGGTAAGGTGTTTATATTAGTTCTTGAAATTTTAGTTGATCTTGAGTGAGATATCAAGTTATTTTTGTAACCCATGTTGAAATTTTGATTTTGGAATGAGTAAGGTTTTCGACTATGGTAGTTAATAATGGTGAGTTTTGTTGTTTCATGTTAAAGTTAGGTGAATGATGATAGATGAGTGTTTGAACTATAAAAAGAATCATAGGTGAGCATTAGATACTAAGGGAAAAGAATCGGCTACCTTGTTATGAACTAGGGCCGAATGTGAGTTTGGTTGTGTTTGAATATTACATGCTTGGTAGAATGGTTGATGAAAGTGCCGAATGTGGTCTTTGGTTTGGGCATAAGGAATAATAGTATGCATAGGTTTCGGCTTTGGTAGTACCTATGTAATTATAATTAGTTCATTTTGATGGTTTGGCATGAGGTGATAAGTAAAAGTTTGAAGGTAGCTTAAGTTAATTGATACTCACTAATGATTTCGAATTGAAGCTTTGTTAAGTTGTGAAATGAGTGGCCGAGAGAGCTATAGACTATTGCCGAATGTATGTTGGGTTAATAGAGTCTCCAAATTGATTATATGTGTGTATGCTATTAGAAATTCAAGGAATTCTCGGCAAAAATATGGTTCGGGGTTAAGTCATGGGAACTTGGGTGTATTCATATGTGGACCTTAAGATTTTGTACACTATGGCTATGTGAGTTAGGTGTTAAATAACTTAATCATGTGTATGCATGACCTAGTATAATCGGCCACATGAGTAAAGAAATGGGTTAATTGATATGTGGTAAATGTTAAGTGTTAAACGAAATGGAAATGATATCATATTGGAATATGTATACTCGACCACATGAATGCATACATAGATTGGTGTTGCATGTATTCGGCTATAGGTAAGCATATTGATGATTCTATCTTGACTTAGATAATCGGCTAAAGGAGAATATTAGCTAATATGTTGAATTTGATTCATGATTTCATGCATATGACTCTAATGTCTAATATATATATGGACTAAGTACCTTGAATTTCTCTCGATGTTCAAGATGATTAAATCAATTTATTTGTTGAATTAAGCTCAAGAGCAAAGGGGAACTAAATCCGATAAAGGGAAGGAAAAAGAAATTGAATAGCTGTTGAAGTCGTTCGACAGCATCCGAGGTAAGTTTTTGAGTAATGGAACTTAGATTATGATTCGATTAGATCATGTTATATAGCGAATCAAAACCATGCTCTTTGTATGTGGCTATTGAGCCGAAAATGGTAATGGTAGATAGGTGCCTTGTGTCTGAGTTCTAGCAACGAAAACGAAATAAAAATGTGTTATGATTTGTGGACATGTGTGCATGATTATTCGGATGATAACCGGACTAAGATCCGAAGGCATTCGTGCGAGTTGCTATATCCGGGCTATGTCCCGAAGGCATTTATGCTAGTGATTATATCCGGGCTAAGACCTGAAGGCATTTGTGCGAGTTGCTATATCCGGGCTAAGACCCGAAGGCATTTATGCGAGTTGTTATATCCGGCTAAATCCCGAAGATGCTTGGGTTTTGAAGTGAGCGATTTTGCTATAATAATTTCAATTAATACGTCATAAATCCAAACGATAAGGTATGTCTCGTATATGCATCGGAGAAGTCAATTCGTTTTAAATAGTATCCATTCAATTGATTAACGAATTTTCGGCCTTTAGTTAGGTTGATACCTTGTGTATGAATATAATGATTGAAGCGTGAAGTAAGTATGATTATGAGAATGTGCATATATGAAGTTATTCATTTAGCCATATGAATGTTACACCTTAGCCGAATTAAATTCATTATTCAAAACTTACTAAGCACTAAATGCTTATTCCGTTTCTTTGATTCTCTGTTTTATAGATTTTGGTTCATCAGCTATCGGACTCGGGATTGTCAAGGTCGAAGTCGTCCACACTATCAAAGCCCTTTTGGTACTCTTTTAGTTGAACTCTGAAACTGGCATGTATAGGACTGCCCTTTTCTTGTTGGTCATGTACCTTTTGGTATTGTATAAATTTGGATAGCCATGCGAAAATGGCTTATATATATCTTGAGCATAGCATTATAATCATTTTGTATATTGTTCATTGAGTGGTATGGAAATGCTTGGTAACGATTAGCCATTGGAATGGTTAATCACGATCATTTTAGTGCTATGTACGACAAATGGCTAGTTGATCCATGGAAAATCATGAAATTGGTATAGTCTACCTTAAAAACAGATGCTGACAGCAGCAGTGATGTGAATTTGAAAAATCATTAAAAATAGTAGGAATGGAATTAAATAGGGAATAAATTATGTAATCGAACCTTGATGAGTCTATTTTCATATGGAAGAAACAAAATGATCATATGAGCCGTATTTTAAGGTATGTTTAAGTTTTCGTGAAATAGGGCCAGAGCGAATTATGGATCCCCTATTCTGACTTTGGAAATTCACTATAAATTAACCAGAGATAATTAGAAGTCATGCTCTATATGTACAGATTTCTTTTCAAGTTTAGTTTCTTTAGAAACAAACGGCATAAGTAATGAAGCCCTGTACAGGAAGATATCTAAGTCGTAATGCATGAAGGTCAGAGTAGTCAAACCCTGTAACAGGGGAGATTTTAACTAATAAACTGTACTAATTGGCCTGACCAAAAATTCTAGAAAAAAATCTGTAGATGGATATATGAGTCTAGTTTCAGGGAAAATTTACGGAATCAGTTTTCGAGTTTTTGAACTCGAGATATGATTTTTAAGGTGACAGTGATGCAGTTAGCCAGCTTGTCTGGAAATTTTAAAATGAACTGTGTAAATAAATGAATTAAGTCCGTTAACACCTCGTGTTCGACTCCGGCAACGGTCTCGGGCACGGAGTGTTACATCTTCCCTCATTGCTCTCTGTCAATTTTGGTGGTAATTACAAGTATTTGATTTTGTGTTTCGGTAAGATTTGCTTTCGGTTTTGGTTAAAACTATTCTTTTGAATAGTCGTTAATAGGAGGTTTTTTGAATTTCAGGTTGCAACTGAGGGATTAGGTGATCATTCTTTTTCGACTGATAAGGTGGAAAGGGCCTCGATTTTTTCAATCAAGATAAGTGGTTGTTGATTGGATGATCTAAGTGTAATAGTATAGTGTTATCTTGATGTTGGTTGATTAAGTGTTTATAGGGACACTTCGAAGGAGGGGGAAAGATCCTTAGTTGGCGTTAGGGTGGATGGAACTCCACTCGTGGCTTGATCGAAGGTATGTTGTTGTGAAGTTGACGATTGGGGTAGTTGTATATATTCAATAGAGTACGGGAGTGAGTAATTAAGGATTATTGTTTAAGTGTAGGGTTCAAAGGTACGGGCAATATTTTCTCTCGGCAAATAGAAGCAAGGTGTGTACAAACACTGGCTTTAATCGTAGACTAACAAAAGCAGAAATAAGTGGTCGTTGATGCTACACGGGCGTGTGCTCACCTTTTGTAACACCCCGAACCCGATACCATCGCCGGAGTCGAACACGAGGTGTTAACAGACTTCAAACCACTTATTCGACATTTCCCAGACAAGCTGCCGATCTGCGTACTAGTCGCTTTAAAAATCATATCTTGAGTTTCACAACTCGAAAATCAGTTTCGTGATTTTTCCCTGAAACTAGACTCATATTCTCATCTCCATAATTTTTTCTAGAATTTTTGGTCAGGCCAATTAGTACAGTTTATTAGTCAAAGTCTCCCATGTTACAGGGATCGACTACACTGACCCTTGCACATTACGAATTGGATATCTCCCTGCACAGAGCTTCAATACTGATGTCGTTTGTTTCTATAGAAACTAGACTCAGAGAGGAATCTGTACATATATGGCATGACTCCTAATTATCTCTGGTTAATTTATAATAAATCTCCAAAGTCGGAACAGGGAATCCAGAAACCGTTCTGGCCTTGTCTCACGAGAACCTGAATATCTCTTAACATACTGTCCATATGATCTTTTCGTTACTTCTATATGAAAATAGACTCATCGAGCTTCGAATACATAATTTATTCATCAATTAATTCCACTCCTACTATTTTTAGTGATTTTTCGATCTCACGTCACTGCTGCTGCCAGCATCTGTTACGAAAGCAACTATGCCTATTTCGTGATTTCTCCTTGATCTAACTAGTAATTCATCATACATATCACCAATTATGATCATGACTAGCCATGCCAAAGGCTAATCATTGTCAAACTTCCCCCTACTACACTATTGCCATATCATGAATTTTAATACCAAAATAATCAACCATGACGTATGGCATAAAAAGGTCGAATTATCAAGATTTGCGACCTAACGTTATGAATCCAAACCCAACCGAACATTTATGCCATTTTCGCATGGCTAAAAGATTACATACCAAAGTTCAAACACAACATAATAGCCTATACATGCCGAAATGTTCTCCTAAGCCAACTAAGAAGAAAGTACCAAAACTTGCTATCCGGTGTGATGACTTCGATGACGGCCCGACCACGCAAAAAGAGACGAGTCCAAGAAACCTAGAATAGGTGACAAGGAAACACCGAGTGAGTTTATAACTCAGTAAGTCATAAGCAATGCACTACCATCCATTAATAACATTATCACAATAGGAAATAAAATAGAACGAGGCTAGTTACTCCATCCATACCGAACCATGCCATGGTTCCTCAGACCTATCGGTTCAATCTCATACCAAATCATGCATTCACATTCCGTATACTCATCAATAGGATATTTGAGGCATTTTCATACATCATTTTATTTTCGTTACAATCATACAACTAAACGGCCTTTCACCTATTCCACGATAAATCTTATGTACGTGACTTCAAGTATATTTGTCACATAGGTTCAAACTTACCAAGCTCAACTCCAAATATAGACATAGCACCTATTAGCCATGAACTCAAGGTACTTACCCGATCCGCTGTCCGTGATCGACTCAATAACGTCGCACACTTAGTGTCCATAATGTTTCAAAAATATATAATAAGTCCGCACACTCAGTGCTATATAATCAACTCGCACACTTAGTGCTATATAATCAAACTCGCACACTTAGTGCTACATAATCAAGCTCGCACACTTAGTGCTACATAGTCAAACTCGCACACTTAGTGCTACATAGTCAATTCGCACACTTAGTGCTGCACAATTTAAACCCGCACACTTAGCGCCAATCTCATGGTCATAAATGTTTATACCCGCACATTTAGTGCCGAGATCAACAACTCAATACATCTCACCTCTTTTCTTTTCATTCAACACTTTCATCATCACATACGTACATGCATATATATATTTATTCATTCCATTCAGCATCATTACATAAACGTTATGACCATTTGAATTAATACCAACTATATGCTTAATGACTTACTTGGTGTTGGGTAAGACGGTTCCAATTCGGCTACTCGATGATCTTTTCTTTGCCTTTGCTTGATTCTCCTCCTTTAACTCCTTGCGCTTAATCAATAAATCAAGTAGTTTAGCCATCTTGCTAAACATTCATAATTCAATTACACATGCATATATGTATGTTTGTATATTCGGCAACCATCCTCACTAATTACCCATTTAGTCGATTATACACATAATTAAAGGTAACATCCCGAATGGGCATACTTGTGTATATATACATATATATGTATATATATATACTTCGGAATGGGCATCACAATTAGATTTAACACCACCTTCATACTCAATTAGATGGCCGAATGTATGTATACATGTACAATGTCAACTATAACATCATTTAAACACCTAATTTCATCTCATGAACACTTAATCGAGTTTTCCTAATCTAGCATATTTTCACATCTATTTGTAACATCATGTAAATCCACATATAATTACATTTCTTAAGTTCCACATCTTAATGCCCATTATAGCCACTCCCATAGTCTAAATCTAGCAATCGGCAACACCCACCTTTCCACTATGTTAGCCGAATACTCATTCTCTTCCTAGTCCTAAATTCGGCACCTCCAACAAAATAGCTTAACAATTTCAACTTTCATGCTAACATAACAAGCAACTTAACACATCCATATAACTAGCATGCTAATAGCATCAAGGTATCAACTAAAATTTTTTTAAGCTCCTTAGCCGAATCCTAACTCTCCAACAACCCCAAATCCAACCATGGGATAGATAGAATTTAGACTCATCACCCAAAGGTTGTGTAAACTTCCAAAAATATCATTGAACATACCTTGATGTAAAGGACCACCTTGGCCGAATCTTGCTTCCTCTTCTTCCTCTAGTTACGACAATTGCAAAAGAAAGAAAACATGAACACTCCTTCTTCCCTCCTTATTAAGCATTCAAACTCCCTCATTTTCATGCCACAACATCAAACACTCCTCCTAGATACAAGCAATGGCCTAACTCTTTCCAAGTTTTTCTCCCCTTCTTTTTCTTGGTTTTTCGGCTAGGAGATGGCAAGTATGACACCCTTTTTTTTTGTTCACTTTCCTATTATTATCCCCATCATTTGTTAACCAAAAGAAAACATATTAAATTAGAATGAGTGGAGCATCATCACTCCTTGGCCGGCCACCATGTATTTTATGGGCAATTTGACATGCAAAGCCATGCTTCCTCACCCTATTATTACTTACTCTTATAATTCATCTATCATCTTTTCTAACTTCGTCAACTAGGTCCTTTTTGAATTAATTCACAATCCTAAAGCTAATATTAAGCATTTAATTTCTCATATATTCACTGTCACAAAAAATTTATGCAATTAAAACACAAAAATAAATTTTTGGCTCGGTAATGTGGTCTCGAAACCACATTCCGACCAGGGTCTAATTTGGGTTGTCACAACTCTCCCCCACATAAGAAATTTTCGTCCCCGAAAATCTTACCGGTAAATAATTTTGGATATCGATCCTTCATAGAGTCCTCAAGTTCCCAAGTGGCTTCTTCAATTCCGTGTTTATGCCACAGTACTTTCACTAATGAGATTTTCCTGTTTCGTAGTTCTTTTACTTCATGTGCTAAAATACGAACTGGTTCTTCTTCGTAACTTAAATTAGATTGAATCTCGATCTCCGATGGAGGAATTACGTGCGATGGATCGGGCCTATATCGTCGAAGCATCGAGACATGAAAAATGTTGTGAATCTTTTCGAGCTCAGGGGGCAAAATTAATCGGTATGCAACGGGTCCAACTCGTTCGGATACTTCGTACGGACCGATGAACCTCGGACTCAATTTGCCCTTACGACCAAATCTAAGCACCTTCTTCCAGGGTGAAACTTTGAGAAATACTTTGTCTCCAACCTGATATTCAATGTCTTTTCTTTTCAAATCCGCATACGACTTTTGACGATCCGAAGCGGTTTTCAAACTTTCGCGAATTACTCGAACTTTCTGTTCGGCATCCTTAATCAAATCATCCCCAAGGATCTTACTTTCACTAAGTTCAGTCCAAAATATTGGGGTACGGCATTTACGACCGTACAAAGCCTCGTAAGGTGCCATCTTAATACTTGATTGAAAACTATTGTTGGAAGCGAATTCAATCAAAGGTAAATACCGTTCCCATGAACCATTAAACTCTAGGATGCAACATCTCAACATATGCTCAAGTATCTGAATTATCCGCTCGGATTGACCATCGGTTTGTGGATGAAAAGCGGTGCTAAAATGCAGCTTGGTACCCAAAGCTTCTTGCAATTTCTTCCAAAATCGCGAGGTGAATCTCGGATCTCTATCCGACACGATAGAAATAGGTACTCCATGTAATCTCACAATCTGAGAAACATACAATTCGGCTAGTTTATCCAATGAAAAATCCGTACGCACGGGGATAAAGTGAGCCGACTTAGTCAGTCTATCAACAACAACCCAAATCGCATCCTTCTTACTTGCTGACAATGGCAGTCCGGACACAAAGTCCATTGTGACTCGATCCCATTTCCACTCGGGTATCATGATCGGCTGAAGTAATCCTGAAGGCACTTGATGTTCTGCTTTCACTTGTTGACATATTAAACATCTCGAAACAAAGTCGGAGATGTCCCGTTTCATACCATGCCACCAAAATAGACGTTTCAAATCGTTGTACATTTTCGTACTCCCCGGGTGAATTGACATTCGGCTACAATGAGCTTCGTTCAGAATCATCGAAATGAGTTCTGAATTTCTTGGAACACACAACCGACTTCTGAACCTCAAACAGTCGTCATCATCAATTTGAAATTCAGATTCCATATTCGGAATACATTCAGCCCGTTTTGCAACCAATTCATCGTCGACTTTCTGAGCTTCACGAATTTGATGAATCAATGATGGTTTGGCCTTTAATTCAGCTACTAACACATTGTCGGGTAGAACAGACAAGCGCACATTCATCGCTCGTAAAGCAAACAGCGATTTCCGGCTTAAGGCGTCCGCAACCACATTAGCCTTTCCCGGGTGGTAATCAATGACAAGCTCGTAATCTTTCAACAACTCAAGCCAACGTCTTTGTCGCAGATTTAAGTCTCTTTGAGTCATCAAATATTTGAGACTTTTGTGATCCGAAAATACATGGCACTTTTCACCAAACAAATAATGTCGCCATATTTTCAAAGCAAATACGATGGCGGCTAGCTCGAGATCATGGTTGGATAATTTCTCTCGTGTGGCTTCAATTGTCTCGACGCATAGGCCACAACTCGACCTTCTTGCATCAATACGCAACCCAACCCGAGTAGGGATGCGTCACTATAAATGACAAACTCTTTGCCTGATTCGGGTTGCACCAAAATTGGAGCTTCAGTAAATGAGTTTTCAGTTGATCGAAGCTTTTCTGACATTCCTCCGTCCATTCGAACTTAACATCCTTTTGAAGTAGCTTCGTCATTGGTGTGGCTATCATCGAGAAACCTTTTACAAATCGTCGGTAATAACCGGCGAGCCCCAGGAAGCTCCGAACTTCGGTAATATTTCTTGGAGGCTTCCAGTTAAGTATGGCTGAAATTTTGCTCGGGTCAACTCGAATACCCGTTGCGGATACCACATGACCCAAGAAGCTAACCTCTCTCAACCAGAACTCACACTTACTGAACTTCGCATATAACTGCTTATCCCGCAAAATTTGCATCACTAATCTCAGTGTTCAGCATGTTCGGTCTCATCTCTTGAATAGACCAAGATGTCATCAATGAACACAACTACGAACCGATCCAAATATGGTCTGAAGATTCGATTCATCAAATCCATAAATACCGCAGGGGCATTAGTGAGCCCGAACGGCATCACTAAGAACTCGTAGTGACCGTACCTCGTTCTAAAAGCAGTTTTGGGTACGTCCGAATCTCGAATCCGCAACTGATAATAACCCGATCTCAAATCTATCTTTGAAAACACTGATGCTCCTTTAATTGATCAAACAAATCATCAATACGCGGTAACGGATACTTGTTCTTTATCGTCACTTTATTCAGTTGACGATAGTCAATGCACAACCTCATGGTTCCGTCCTTCTTTTTCACGAACAATACTGGTGCACCCCAAGGTGAGAAACTTGGTCGAGCAAAACCTCTATCCGTCAATTCTTGCAACTGAGATTTTAACTCTTTTAACTCGGTTGGTGCCATACGATACGGAGCTATCGAAATCGGCGTAGTCCCAGGTACAAGCTCAATACCAACTCTACCTCCCGAACAGGTGGTAAACCCGGTAATTCTTCAGGAAACACATCCGGGTATTCACAAACCACCGGCACAGATTCGGGTTTCTTTTTTAACTCTTTTCATCAAGTACATACGCAAGGTATGCTTCGCACCCTTTTCTTACATATTTCTGGGCCAACATTGCTGATATTATAGCTGGCAACCCCCTTAAGTCCGTAGACTCAACTCGGATTATCTCGTTATTGCGCACCTCAAATCAATAGTCTTGCTTTTGCAATTCACAACCGCATCATGCGGTCAACCAATCCAAACCAAGAATAACATCAAATTCGTCAAACGGCAAAAGCATCAAATCGGCCGGAAAACAGGATTCTCGGATTATTAGAGGGCATCTCTTACACACTTTATCAACAAGTACGCATGACCCAAGGGTTTGACACTCGAATTACGAACTCAGTAGACTCAACAGGTAGAGTCTTACTGGATGCTAAGGTTTCCATACATATGAATGAGTAGAGCCAGGGTCAATCAATGCAATCACATTAGTATCAAAGAGAGTGAAGGTACCAGTGATGACGTCGGGGGAGGATGCCTCCTCTCGTGCGCGAATGGCATATGCTCTAGCAGGTTCTCGGCTCGAACAGCCGTATCAGGGGCCCTCTCTGACTACCATCCCTACCTCCTAAAATTTCGGTGGTCTACCTCTACTTGTCACTCCACTAGGTCTTCACCTTGAATCTTATTCTTCTCATCAAGCTCCGTGCAATCTCTAATGAAGTGGCCTTCGAACCGCATCCGTAACAGGCCCTGTTATAGACTTACCCCAACATTCACCTAGTGTCGTCTTCCCATTGGGGACATTCAGTTTCTCTAGACGATTATTGCCCACACTAGCTACCGAAGTAGCTCGGGAGTCCGTCGATGGTCTTGCTCTGATGGAAATTCCCGCAGTCGTCCTCGACTTATTAGTGTCCTCCCTGAACTTCTTTACGGCTGAGAACGGAGCTTTACCCGTCGATCTTTTACGATAGTCTCTAGCTTCAAATTCAGCCTTCTTCTTCTCCTTTCCAAGTTCTTCCGCCTTGCAGGCTCGTTCGACTAGTGTTACGAATTCTTTTATTTCCAAAATACCCATTAGTAGCTTTAAATCTTCATTCAATCCTTCTTGAATCTTTTGCACATAGCAACCTCATCAGCTACACACTCCCGGGCATACCTACTGAGTCTTACGAATTCATGTTCGTATTCAGATACTGTCATACGGCCTTGCTTAGTTCCAAGAATTCCTTACGCTTTTGATCGATGAACCGTTGACTAATATATTTCTTTCGAAATTCCGTCTGAAAGAAGTCCCAAGTTACTCGTTCGTTTGGGACTATGGAAATCAGGTCCTCCACCAATAGTAGGCTGAGTCCCGCAACAAGATATAGCACACTTTAGACATTCATCGGTGTGCATGACAGTCATCAAACACCCGAATGGTGTTATCAAGCCAGAACTCGGCCCTTTCAGCATCATCAGTAACTATGGCCCTGAACTCCTCAGCCCCACGCTTCCTAATCAAGTCTACAGGTGGCTTATCAGCCTCACAGGATCAGTAACTGATGGCATTACTGGCTCCGGGGGTGGATTATTCAAATTCGGGAATTGTTGGACAGCCGGCGCGACCCACTCATTCATCATGGTAAAGAAGGCTTGTTTAGCCCCCTCACCTTGATTATTCGCAGATGACTGAGGTTCAACAGGCGATGTCCCTTGTGCAGGAGCAGCCGCTACACTTTCAATGTCATCCGCCAAGGTTCTCTCTACACCGGGATCCATTACTAATCAAAACATAAATTTTAACCGTCAGAAGTCATCACACAGTTAAACATTAACATTCGGCATGTATAGCTAGACTCATACGTGCTATGGTAGTCCTAGAACCGACTAAACCATAGCTCTGATACCAATAAAATGTAACACCCCGAACCCGATACCGTCGCTGGAGTCGAACACGAGGTGTTAACAGACTTCAAACCACTTATTCGACATTTCCTAGACAAGCTGCCAATCTGCGTACTAGTCGCTTTAAAAATCATATCTTGAGTTTCACAACTCGAAAATCAGTTTCGTGATTTTTCCCTGAAACTATACTCATATGCCCATCTCCATAATTTTTTCTAGAATTTTTGGTTGGGCCAATTAGTATAGTTTATTAGTCAAAGTCTCCCATGTTACAGGGATCGACTACACTGACCCTTGCGCATTACGAATTGGATATCTCCCTGCACAGAGCTTCAATACTGATGTCGTTTGTTTCTATAGAAACTATACTCAGAGAGGAATCTGTACATATATGGCATGACTCCTAATTATCTCTGGTTAATTTATAATAAATCTCCAAAGTCGGAACAGGGAATCCAAAAACCGTTCTGGCCCTGTCTCACGAGAACCTGAATATCTCTTAACATACTGTCCATATGATCTTTTCGTTACTTCTATATGAAAATAGACTCATCGAGCTTCAAATACATAATTTATTCATCAATTAATTCCACTCCTACTATTTTTAGTGATTTTTCGATCTCACATCACTGCTGCTGCCAGCATCTGTTACGAAAGCAACTATGCCTATTTCGTGATTTCTCCTTGATCTAACTAGTAATTCATCATACATATCACCAATTATGATCATGACTAGCCATGCCAAAGGCTAATCATTGTCAAACTTCCCCCTACTACACTATTGCCATATCATGAATTTTAACACCAAAATAATCAACCATGACGTATGGCATAAAAAGGTCGAATTATCAAGATTTGCGACCTAACGTTATGAATCCAAACCCAACCGAACATTTATGCCATTTTCGCATGGCTAAAAGATTACATACCAAAGTTCAAACACAACATAATAGCCTATACATGCCGAAATGTTCTCCTAAGCCAACTAAGAAGAAAGTACCAAAACTTGCTATCCGGTGTGATGACTTCGATGACGGCCCGACCACGCAAAAAGAGACGAGTCCAAGAGACCTAGAATAGGTGACAAGGAAACATCGAGTGAGTTTATAACTCAGTAAGTCATAAGCAATACACTACCATCCATTAATAACATTATCACAAGAGGAAACAAAATGGAACGAGGCTAGTTACTCCATCCATACCGAACCATACCATAGTTCCTCCGACCTATCGGTTCAATCTCATACCAAATCATGCATTCACATTCCATATACTCATCAATAGAATATTCGAGGCATTTTCATAAATCATACAACTAAACGGCCTTTCACCCATTCCACGATAAATCTTATGTACGTGACTTCAAGTATATTTGTCACATAGGTTCAACTTACCAAGCTCAACTCCAACTATAAACATAGCACCTATTAGCCATGAACTCAAGATACTTACCCGATCCGCTGTCCGTGATCGACTCAATAACGTCGCACACTTAGTGTCCATAATGTTTCAAAAATATATAATAAGTCCGCACACTCAGTGCTATATAATCAACTCGCACACTTAGTGCTATATAATCGAACTCGCACACTTAGTGCTACATAGTCAACTCGCACACTTAGTGCTACATAGTCAAACTCGCACACTTAGTGCTACATAGTCAAACTCGTACACTTAGTGCTACATAGTCAATTCGCACACTTAGTGCTGCACAATTTAAACCCGCACACGTAGCGCCAATCTCATGGTCATAAATGTTTATACCCGCACATTTAGTGCCGAGATCAACAACTCAATACATCTCACCTCTTTTCTTTTCATTCAACACTTTCATCATCACATACGTACATGCATATAGATATATTTATTCATTCCATTCAGCATCATTACATAAACGTTATGACCATTTGAATTAATACCAACTATATGCTTAATGACTTACTTGGTGTTGGGTAAGACGGTTCCAATACGGCTACTCGATGATCTTTTCTTTGCCTTTGCTTGATTCTCCTCCTCTAACTCCTTGAGCTTAATCAATAAATCAACTAGTTTAGCCATCTTGCTAAACATTCATAATTCAATTACACATGCATATGTATGTTTGTATATTCGGCAACCATCCTCACTAATTACCCATTTAGTCGATTATACACATAATTAAAGGTAACATCCCGAATGGGCATACTTGTGTATATATACATATATATGTATATATATATACTTCGGAATGGGCATCACAATTAGATTTAACACCACCTTCATACTCAATTAGATGGCCGAATGTATGTATACATGTACAATGTCAACTATAACATCATTTAAACACCTAATTTCATCTCATGAACACTTAATCGAATTTTCCTAATCTAGCATATTTTCACATCTATTTGTAACATCATGTAAATCCACATATAATTACATTTCTTAAGTTCCACATCTTAATGCCCATTATAGCCACTCCCATAGTCTAAATCTAGCAATCGGCAACACCCACCTTTCCACTATGTTAGCCGAATACTCATTCTCTTCCTAGTCCTAAATTCGGCACCTCCAACAAAATAGCTTAACAATTTCAACTTTCATGCTAACATAACAAGCAACTTAACACATCCATATAACTAGCATGCTAATAGCATCAAGGTATCAACTAAAATTTTTTTAAGCTCCTTAGCCGAATCCTAACTCTCCAACAACCCCAAATCCAACCATGGGATAGATAGAATTTAGACTCATCCCCAAAGGTTGTGTAAACTTCCAAAAATATCATTGAACATACCTTGATCTAAAGGACCACCTTGGCCGAATCTTGCTTCCTCTTCTTCCTCTAGTTACGACAATTGCAAAAGAAAGAAAACATGAACACTCCTTCTTCCCTCCTCATTAAGCATTCAAACTCCCTCATTTTCATGCCACAACATCAAACACTCCTCCTAGATACAAGCAATGGCCGAACTCTTTCCAAGTTTTTCTCCCCTTCTTTTTCTTGGTTTTTCGGCTAGGAGATGGCAAGTATGACACCCATTTTTTTTTGTTCACTTTCCTATTATTATCCCCATCATTTGTTAACCAAAAGAAAACATATTAAATTAGAATGAGTGGAGCATCATCACTCCTTGGCCGGCCACCATGTATTTTATGGGCAATTTGACATGCAAAGCCATGCTTCCTCACCCTATTATTAATTACTCCTTATAATTCATCTATCATCTTTTCTAACCTCGTCAACTAGGTCCTTTTTGAATTAATTCACAATCCTAAAGCTAATATTAAGCATTTAATTTCTCATATATTCACTGTCACACAAAAATTTATGCAATTAAAACACAAAAAATAAATTTTTGGCTCGGTAATGTGGTCTCGAAACCACATTCCGACCAGGGTCTAATTTTGGTGTTCACACACAGCTCGTGTGAGCAAGCCCATTTCACAGCTTGTGTGAGCTACAATGTAAAAGAAAGGTTACGGTTATATGTAAAGGCACACTATGTCTGAGATTTCCTGAGTATTCAATGTAATTCTAGATGGTTCAACAAATACGAAAAGGAATGGAACGGTAAGTAAGTTAATGGAAAAGTTAATGACTTTGTGGAAAGGTTGATGCATATATAATGTATCTTATGAAATCTACTTATGATATAAATTAGCTTATATGTGATGTCAATGAACTTACTAACATGTGAGCTTGATGATGCTTGAATAGACTTATACTGATCTCATGGTATTGGTAATGGTCTATGCTTAATCTATGAATTGTGTTATTGAGGTGGTAAGTTATGTTTAAGTTTATATAAGCTTACTAAGCTCTCTTTGCTTACGTAGTTACTTTCCTTTTTTTTAGATAATTGGAAGCTCGATCAATTGGAAGCTCATCAGAGACCTATCACACTATCCAGCAATCAATTCGGTAGTTTTTGAGTAATTCTGGCCAAGTTTAATAATGACATGTGTGGTTGTTTTGTAATGGTAGTTCGAGAATGTATTAATAGTGATTTGGTATGTTTATGCTTTAAAGTTTATGGTTGATTTGGTACACTTCAATGCCTTACCAAGTTATGTCAACTTTTTCACTTTTAAGTGCTTGTAAATAAGGTTATTTTGGCATGTTTTGGTGGCTTGAAAATGGTCATGTATAGTAGTTAAGTGAACTAGGTTTTTGTGTTTTGAGATATAGTCAAATTGCTTTGGTTTGATTCATAGCACTTGATACAATTGTGGTGCCTTGAATGACATATTAGTTAGGTGATTTAAGATGTTTGAATTGGCATGTTTATATGTGTTTGAATGGTAGTTAAACCTATTGATTGTGTGCCCAAATGGAATGGTTAGTTATGCATGAATTGGACTTGAAATGGCTTGATTTTAGGTAAATTTTTGGGTTCACACGGTCATGTGTCATTTGAAATTTATTAGTGTTTCAAGTTAGTAAGTTACATGGCCAAACACACGACCTAACACACAGGCGTATGGGGCAACTTAGTAAGTTACATGGGCTGGGACACGGCTGTGTGTCCCTTGTTCAAATGTTGCATGGCTATGTGACCCCTGTTTTCCCAATTTTGTAACTTCTTGTTAAAACTTTTCTTTTGTTTCAAATTAGTTCCGAATTGCTTCAAAGCTGTTTTAAGGCCTCGAAGGCTCTATTTAGGAACAAAATGCATTTGATTGAATGGTTTATAATATGAGTTTAATTTATTTAAATATTATGATAATAAATGTTTTTGATTATACGGTAATGCTCTGTAACCCTAATCTAATGACGGAGATGGGTTAGAGGTGTTACAAAACCAATATGATTTAAACTCAAATCAAAAGCCTGAAACTCATAATTTTCGTAATAATACTGTCCAGAAATTCTGTTCACATAGTCTTCACTAAAACAGTCATAACTTGAGTTCCCAAACTCAAAATCAAGTTATTCATAGTGAAATGTGAAGCTAAGAGGTAGATCTTCTATAATATGCAGACATATTGACATAGAAATTCCTAGATCCCTTTCAAAAATCCACTGCAAGTCAACTGATTATAATAAGACTAAGTGTGTGGGCTTGATTGGGGTCCTTGAAGTGTAACCCCTAAGCTTGTTAACATCTTCCATATGGGCTGTTATCATAGATTGAGATTTTAAGTCCAAAAACAAAATTGATCCCTTCTAATTCATCCTCGCTTTGTATTGAACTCTAAAGTCCATCGTCTTGGATCTTCAACTTCTCTTTTCGAAATTTCTTCATGATAAAGTCTTAAACGAATAAGTTGGGTTTTGACTTCAACTACTTGGATTTCAATATCATGATTGGGCCTTGAAGGAAACTAAGCCCATCATGTCCATGGACCTGACATTGGGCATTGTGACTCGTATTATTCCCCCTTCCTTAAGAAGTTTAGTCCTCAAATTTTTAGTTGCATAAAAAGAAAAAAAATTAGAATTAATAACAATAAAATCTAACAAATACTTACACAAGCTTTCTTGTATGTCAAAACTGTAACACCCCAAAATTTTTATGTTCGTTTTTGTGAATGTGTAACATGAATATATGTCAGCTTTAGTGGCTAAGTGTTCTAGGGGTATGTGGGAGGTCCCAAGTTCAAACCATGCCTTTGGCAAATTTTGAAAATTTTCTAAGTTAAGCTTCACTCTTGTTCAGTAAGCTTTTATTTAATTGTTTGCAACACCATATCAGAATGGGCCAGCTGGTCTAGTGGTTAAGTGGAGTGTTGGTGTGTTGGAGGGCTTGTGTTCGATTCTTTGTGATGGCAAGAGTAGTATTTTTTCTTAAAGTTCGGCCAGAGTTGTGCCAAATTGGGATTCTGAGAGGTGGATGTGTAGTCGGAGTTGAGAGAGAAAATTAAGGGATTGATATAGGGTAGGTAGTGGGATTTGAGTAAAATAGTTTCCCAAAAATTATCTCTACAGAAAAAAAAACTGATTATCTTCTCCTCCACTTCTTCTTTTCATTTTTTTCTTCTTCTTTCTTTCTCATCTTCTTTGCTCCCTGCCGAATTCTTTCCCCATTCTTATTGTTGTTTTCGTTTTTGTTTTGTTTTCCCTACTATCGTTATTTCGCATCTCTTTCTTTGGCACTTTTTCGTGCGTTATTGGTTAAAGGGCTAAAGTTATTCGATCGATGCTCTGGTGGTGAAGAGACTTCATTGTTCTATCTAAGGTTAGGGATTGCTTGGAGTTTCTTTTACATCAAAAATGATACAAGTGTGTACCCGAAACGTGGAAAACGGGGTTCTGGTAAAAGCTAAGAACCCACTATCAATGCCATACAGGCGTGTGGTTGCCCGTGTGGTAGGGCGTGTGCCACCACATTGCCGTGCAATTGATGAGGCCAAGTCGTGTGCCCAAGACACTGCTGTGTGATAGCCAAGGCCAAATTGGGCCATACGGGCCACACGGGCGTGTGGGCCCACACCGGTAGGCCACATGGGCGTGTGAGCCCATTTTCACTGAATTGATTGCTAAGGTTGCACGGGTCGCCCAAGTCGATTGTGAACATATTGTAGGGTCAATAAGCATCACTTAGATCCCTAATTGTGTGAACTGACTATTTGATTTATATATATTGAGCATGATAATAGTATGCATGTATACTGAACTGGTTATATATACTGATATCATGAGATAGCATGTTATGATTTGTATATTGTATTGCATGGGGTTGGGTTGGTTATATTTGGAGGAAGTGTAATGAAAGGCTCTTAAGCTTAATATACTAGTAGCTCAGCTGCAAATTACTATTCTGTACCGCATTCGATACTACCTGAAGTGTAGGGATGGGTGGGTTGATTTAATCCCCACATGGAGTGTAGGGTTGGACGGAGATAGGGTGTAAAGACTGGTTGGGTAGACTTTGTTAGTGAATACTGCATGACTGCTACTAATACTGTGATGGGCTAAGGCCCTACTACATACTTGATATTGTACTGAGATGGGCTAAGGCCCAAACCATTATTGATACTGAAAGGGGCTTAGGCCCAAAACTATATTTGACTGTGCACCGTGCCTACTATTGTTTGTATTCTATGAGATTACACACTGAGTTTACGTAAACTCACCCCTCTCTATTTAATGTGCACAGGTAATCCCCAGACCTAGACAGATCGGTGCGATAGAGGACTCGACGGTGACCATAGTTTTTGAAGTTTACGTTTTTTTAAATTTATGTTTTATGGTTTTATTATTATTGGGATGTAACTTGAGGACTCTTGGGACTTTTTCTTAAATTTGGTTTTTTTGTGGAATTATAACTGCTAGTCGTAGAAAGTTTGGTTTTCAAAAAGCAAACGTATTTTCTAAACTCACAATTACTTAAACTGCTTTGTTTTAAAAGCTTCCGCAACGAGAAATGTTTTAAAGCAAATGTTTTAAGTAAAATGATTCCCTTTAGAACTAATAATAGATAAAGATAGGTAATAACATGGAAATGATTTTATTGTAACAATTTAGTTTTCAAACACACTATCATGTGACCTCGTCAGATTCAACCACAACGTCTAGGCCGAGTTTGGGGTGTCACAAAAACTATCTCCAAGATTAAAGACATGATTTTGATCCTTCAAATCAGCTTCAATCAAGTGTGCCTCCTTTAAAAACAAGTTATCAACACTAAACAAAGAAATGTTAGGTACACAAGTCTTCAAGTAAAAAATAACATTTAACTTTCTTTGAATATGCATGGTCATCCATAAGAATTTCGAATGATGAGTCAAGAATTTCACATAACAATCAAAATCAAGAAGGTTAAGATTATTATGTGAAAATTCATTTTTAAGATTTAAGTTAGATAATTATGTTGCAAGCGCAAATCCATAAATTTAATAAATCTATCACATACAACAGAAGTATCCTTTACAAACCTATATAGACAAGTAAAATCAATTGAATTTTCAGACCAAGGTAGAATGAAACTTGACTGTAATGCCCCAAATTTTTTAGATTTTGATTGTGAGAATCTACAGTAATTAAACTTTTGTATTTATGGTTTTGTGTGTTGTTATTGTGTTTAAGGTTTGGAGTTCGAGTCGCATCGTTAAAAGTTTTATCATTTTGGAATAATCTCTATCCATGTATTATTTAGTTAAATTTGATTCAGAATAAGTCTATGTCAAGAATGAGCTTACTGGTTCATTGATTAAGCATCTATCTGTATTTTGTCTAAAGACGAGTTTGAATCCCGGAGTATGCAATAGAGAAATATTTTTGTTAAACATCGGAAGGCTGGTTGGTGGTTCACTTAAATCCTTCTGACTAATTCTATCGTTCTCCTTTTTCTTTTTCGTTCTTTTCCTTCTTTATTTCTCCTTTTCTTTTTATATTTTTATTTTTATTTTGCTTGCTTCGATACTTGATTCTGCACTAATTGGAAACTTTTTCGTTGCTTGTCAAGTCGGTTGTACGAGTGCTGTGTAAGTTTAGTTGTTATTTCTTTACATTGTTGCAAGTTTCGTCTTCATATCGTTATTTCTATCAAAACGGGGTTGTAACTCGTTTTACTTGAATACAATGTTTAAACTCTCAATTGGCTATTTTTTAGGCGAGGATCTCACGAGAGACGCTCTTCTGTCGCATTAGTCCCATTTTCACTGTTACGTGCAAGGTAAGTGTGCAAAATTGAGTTAGGGTTTTGTCAAAACCTTCGACGTGATTTTGGCAATATGTCAATCTTAGCATTGAATTGAGAATGATAGTGTAATTGATTCTTGGATGGTCATATTAGGTTTGGGAATACTCTTATGTTCTTCTGGCATTAAAACGGCTTCAGATGCGTACTGAAAACCTTTTTTCATGCAAATTTTGATCACCAAAAAATGTGGTTGTCGATGCCACATGGATAGGGACACGATCGTGTGCTAGGCCTTGTGGCTGGCTGTGTAACTCACTGTTCATCATTTTGGGGCCACACGGACAAGGCAAATGGGCATGTGCCCAGATCGTGTGTGGCATTGTTAGTGCAAAGTTTTCACGGGTAAGGACCCGAGCAAATGTCTAGGCCATGTAACTCTCTGTTTGTGACTTAGGACCATATGTCTAGGGACATGGGCGTGTGCCCAGGCCATGTGAGGCATACGGGTAAGGACACGAGAGTGTGTCCAGGCTGTGTAACTCACTGTTCATCATTTTGAGGCCACACGGACAAGGCAAACGGACATGTGCCCAGATCGTGTGTGGCATTGTTAGTGCAAAGTTTGCACGGGTAAGGACACAAGCATATGTCTAGGCCATGTAACTCTCTATTTGTGACTTAGGACCATATGTCTAGGGACATGGGCATGTGCCCAGACCATGTGAGGCACACGGGTAAGGACACGGGAGTGTGTCCTGGCTGTGTAACTCACTGTTTATGTTTTGGAACCACAAGGCCAAAGGCACAAGCATGTGTCTAGGCCATGTGAAGCACACGGGCAAGGACACGAGTGTGTGTCTAGGTCATGTGGCATATAAATCGGTTCTAAATCTTTTTTCTGAAGCCGTGTGTGTGGCCGACACTAATCTTGACCTTCTCAATGTATGAATGATCTGAATTCGATAGTATGAGGGCTTTTTGATGCTCTATGATTGACATATGTATAGCATAACTGTATGTGTATTGTGATAGCTATTTCTGATATTGAACTATACTCTGTAATTGTGGATATTTGTACACTGCATATGAATAGGTTGGGATATTGTGAAGAAGGAAGTACTCTGCTCGAACTAGTGGTTAAGCCACAATGCAAATAACTCTGATTCTGGCGCTTTGTCGTATTTTGATTTAATAGCTTAACTGCGACTCTGTAAATGTGTCAAATAGACACTTTATGGTGTGTAAGGTTGGATGAGTATGGAATGCCCTTAATGGTGTTGGGATGGCCGAAGATGGTGTGTAAAGGTTGGAGGTAGGAAAACCTGCATATGAAACTGATCTGTTCTGTAAATGAAACTGAAACTGCTTCTTCTTCTGTAACTAAACTATTCTGTATCTGAACTGGAATAACTTCTATTGTTTAATCAAATCTTAGGATTCAATAATGGTCTTTCAATTGTATTTCACTTGAATGAACCTCTTTTACGCACCAAGTTCACAACTCATTTATTTTTTGATTGGATTACAAGTGGAACTCAAACATGAACGGGTCGGTGCTATGGGAGCTCGGTCAAGCTTTTGCCTTTTGTTTAATAACTATTACTAGGGTTTTCAGTATTTTATGATAATATGATGTTTTGGAAAATTGCATACTTAATTAATAGTTGTGGTGGATATTATGTGATGAATGGTTTGGTGTTATTGCATTATAACATTGGGACTTTAAAATCAATAATGTAATTCTCTGCACTTGGTCTGGACGTCTAGGCCGGGTTTTGGGTGTTACATTAACCATTAAGAATGTATGTCGTAAGGAAATATTTTGAAAATAAAATCAGTAGCATACTTATAAAAAACATTCAAGGTATGTCTTCTTAATTCAATTTCTAATGTTTCATTACCTTGTAGCACTCGTGGAGAATTGTGATGTTCAACTTACCTCTCTCCCATAAGTAAACTCGTCTATCGATGGTAGAGTAATGTGATTGGAAGTATGCCAATAGATTCTTAAAATTCTGTAACAAATAAACACCACTAACTAAATTCAAGTTATGGTTAGTTAAAACATAATCATTCCTCACTTTTGCATGGATATTTTCTTGCTTTTAATTTTCTTTTCCCACTTTAGAACTCTTCAATTTTACCTCATATGTATTTTAACTCACCAAAAGTGGATCATCAAGTAGACTTTTATCACTCAATGTCTCTTTTCTCCCAATATCTTCACATGATTTTTCCTCACTTATCATATCCCCTCACAAGTATTATGAATAATTAGTTTAGTACAATACATCTCAGTAGGAGAACATAACATTTCTATCTCATCTAAATCCATAAATTCTAGGAAAAAATTCTAATTATCAATTTTTTCCGATTCACAAAGTTTGTTATCACAAATCTCTTTTCCACTTGAGTAAGAAGACTCAACAAAAAGTACAAAGTCATACTTACTTTCTTCTCTGGTTGGATACTAATTAGGTATCAAAAACTCTTATGATAATTTGAACCACACCAATAACATTTCACGACAAGAAATAACTCAATCATACTTTTCCCTTCATTTGACCATCTCCTCTTGGATTGGCATATTAGTTTATGTCCAACTTTCTCATCACAATAAGCTTTAAAATCATTCTTTCCACGAAATTGTCGAATATAGAACTTTGTTTTAGCTAAAGAAGGTTCTCAATGGTCATTATTTACGAAAGTCTCATCATTCGTGCGAGGTGCATGTCTAATATTATTTGCATGAAGACGAGATTGGTCAACCTCATCTCCTTAATTACAATTCCAACGCTCAATTTGGATACTTAAATAGTTTACATTTTGTTGATTGTGTCTAGAATAGTGTCTTGTTGTTGATCTTGAGCATCTCAAACCTCTTAACCCATTTGCAACTTTTCAGTCATAGTATTGAATTTATCATTCATCACAAAACCAAAAGGTTTTTTTATGGTAAACAATGGCTTTTCACTACTATTATCACTCCCTTTGCTACTACGAGTATCATAAGTCATTGTGAAAGCCTAGAAAGAACAAAGTGTTCAAACAAAAAAAAGCAAACGTCACCGTTGTGTACTCAAAAATAAAAAATCAAATTCTCAATGGAGTAAGAATTAATGTTGTGAGTCTTTTAAAAGTGTTTATATCAACCAATCAGAATGTGTAAGAATCTAACTAGCAAAGCAAACATAATGGCACTCGGAGTCTAAAATCGACTAGACACCAAAGAACACAAAAAAAATGTGTAATGTGGTTTAACCTACTAACACAAGAACAATAAAGTGTTAGAATGCATAAAACAACAGTAAAAAGTAAAAACAAATGAAAACCTAAGGCTAAAAGTTAATGAAATCATTGAAAACCCAAAAATTATGGAGCAACTTGGTAAACTTCATTCAAAATATTCCCGATTTCCAAAAATCACAAAATTTAATCTAGAGCCTCCTTCAAAACTGTAGGTCTGATATAAAAAGTTTTGGCATGAAATTCAACTCATAGAATATTTTTAAATTTTTTTCTCTTTTTCAATCACTTTTTTTGTAGGAAATATTTTTTTATATTTCAAGAGAGTGCCTAAAATCAATATATAAAATTTCAGATCATTTGGAAAATGTTCACCTACTAGAAAATATTTTTTTTCCGAAAAATTTCGAGGTAAAAAACTGTTTTGAGGTTGTTTTGTTGGAAAGTATTTTATAGAAACACAAAGAACACTCAAAATGCCCAAGAAACTGATACCAAATTATAAGGACTTCGTGCAGAACAAGATTGTAAGTTTTTCCTTATAACATCCCGAAATAGGGCCTAAACGGAACAATGGTTACGAAACCGCAAATTCAAGGTAGAAAAATTTATTTTATTATCATTTTAAAGTCTATGGCATGATTGCATGATTGAGTGAAAATTTCGTTTAGAAATTTTATTGATAGAGGGTCCAATTTGATATTTAGGACTAAATTGCAAAAGTTGTAAAATGTGTGTTCTAGTTCAAAAAGGTACTAAGTACTTGTGAGTAATGGGTTTTTAAAGTTGAGGTCCTTGGATAGTAATTAGACCATTATACTAGTTTGGACAAAAATACCTAAAGGAAGATAAAACACCATAGTTTTTAATTAAGGGCATTTTGGTCATTTAGTTATGAAAATGAATTAAAAACACTTCAACCCCTTGGCCGAATTTCACATGAGGAAGACATATCTAGGGATTTTCAAGCTTCCAAGCTTGATTGTAAGTCCGTTTTAGCCCCGTTTTTAATATTCATTACGTTTTTGGAGTCCCGGTAACTTGATTAAGCTTATTCTAGCAATAATTTAACCTAGGGTTTATATTTGGAAAAGTACCCATAGGTGAAATGTGTTTATTTTGATACTTTATGGTAGAATATGAAGCTTGAAATTGTGTTAAACAACTTTTTCTAAGCGATTTTACATGAAAACGAGTAAAACGACATAATCGGTAAAAATACCTAATGTTCATAAGTACATGTTAGAGTGAGAATTTGATGTTTCCATAGAAGGGAAAAATGATCAACATGTCATAAAACATAAGAAAATAGGATGAAGTTTAATTTTCGAGCCTTGGGGCAAAAGTGTAAATATGTAAAAGTTTAGGGAAAAATATAATTTTGCCAAAGTTTGAGTCAAGGACTGTTTTAATAAATGTGAGTATTAAATATGCTAATTTTTTTATTATAGATCAAGAAGAACGAAATCCGGAGTTAGACCGGGGAAAGAAAAAGATAGTGGACTAAATCGATATAGTTGATCGTATTTTGTTTCGAGGTAAGTTTGCGGTAAATAAATGCAATATTCTATTATTTTATGTTAATGTTGTTAATTTCCAGCATGTGTATATTTATTTTATGAAATTATTCAAAGAAGACTCAAGCATGAATTGACAGAGAAGTAATTTCAGAAAGTCCCGGTTGAACCTTAGGAATGTGTAGGATACAAATGTCATGACATTAGGGTTTAAGGATACCATGTAAGACCATGCCAAGGCATAGCAATTGGTAAGGTTTCTAATGCAAGGATATCGTGTAAGACCATGTCAAGACATGGCATTGATAAGTTATTATAAGGCAAAGGTCCCATGTAAGACCATGCCAAGGCATGGCATTGGTGAGTTCATAAGGCAAGGATAACATGTAAACCCATGTCGAGACATGGCAATGGTAAGTTTCAAAAGGATACCTCGTAAGACCATGACAAGTCATAGAAATGGTAAGGTACCTGTGTATCCTTAGTATTCCAAGTGGTTCAACGGGAAAATTTAAAGAGAATATCAAGGTAAGGTAAGGTAAGATGAGTTATACTAAAAAAGGGTAAGACAAGTTCATATTAGAAGAGCAAAGGTAAGTATATAATGTTCATCCTTACCCGGCCCAAACGTTATGGCCAGATCTGACATGCCACATCGAAGCATTCAAAACATTTCCGATCTAGAAAGAAAACTTACTGAGTGTTTTAAAAGATGATTTCATTATAGGTTAAAGTGAATGGAAGCTGTGCACCAGGTAGGAAACCGGAAAAGAGGAGGTGAGTCCATCGGACTGCTTAAGTACCAAACTCCCTTCGGATCCAATCCTAGACATGCAAACCGCCATTGCCATACCTTAACGTCATGTATATTTCTAGGAAACCAATTTGATTAAGTCCTTTTTAGGAAAAGTGATTAATTTTGGAAAATATCTTCATTGCGGAAGCTTTGCTTGTTTTTGTGTTATTTTGAAATCAATTACTGTTTTTGAAAACGCGCTCTAAAGCTATCCAATTTCAACAGTTAAATATAAATATTACCTATCTTAATAAAACATATAAAAACCATCAAAAATAAATAAGCGGCCTTATTACATTTAAAAGCCCAAAACCTCAAACGTAATTAAAAGGATGTCCAGTTCACCAGAAGAAAATCAAACTTTCAGAACAGGTGGCCACTCCAAATTCCCTCATAACTCCAAGCCCACTATGGTTGGGGATTACCTGCGTGGATGAAAATAAAAGGGGTGAGTTTGGGGAAACTCAGTGTGTAAATTAACCCAACCATAGCCTATATCAACTCAAACCACAGAAACAGAATAAGTTGGCCTTAGCCCAGAACAGAAATTCAGAATAAAGCCCATAGGCCCATAATAGAACAGAACAGATATTACATGTTTATGCAGAAACCCAACCATATCCAACTATATACACCCCCGTACCAACCTTACACCGTGTGGGGAGACAACTCGACCCACCCAACGGCTACACACCACAGAAATCGCAACGAGGTGCCAGATATTGTGACGGAGTCACCAGATATAGATATTGTGGCAGAGCCACCAGAACATATATATGTAGTAGAGCCACCAGATCAGATAATTGTGGCATAGCCACCAGGACAGATATATGTGGCAGAGCCACCAGATCAGATAATTGTGGCATAGCCACCAGGACGCTTCCTCCATAATATAACCCATGTCCCCATGCAACAGATATATAATCATGGCATACATCATACAGAATCAGATCGTCATGTTTTTCAGTCAAAATTAACCCTAGGGGTATAACGGTAATTTTGCACCTAGGGGTATAACAGTAATTTTCCATACATAGGGGTATTATAGTAATTTAGCTGCTTTTAGGGTTTTCATGCATATCCTAACTATTTACGTACTATCAGAACACTTACCGCGCATACTTACCGAATTGGGCCCGTTGGCCCATGAACCCGATCTTTGGCCCATTAAGCCCAAATTATCAAAATGTACGAAATCGCGCAGACTGCAGTTTATTACTTTAGATTACCAAATATACAAACCCAACTATCTTACGAGCATTCGCACACTCGCAAATTCCCAAAATATCAACTTTTCGGCATTTCGGCTTTTCGGCTTTTGTCAATCTAGTCTATGAAAGGGTGTCAGTTACACACTTGTTTGCGACGATATGCTGACGAGATCCACACACGAACCGCCTACAATTGGATTACTAACACGTTAATCTAACTATTCAAATACAAACTACGTATTAACCCCTTACAATATTCGGCCAACCACACCTACAGATCATAGTAAGCTTATAAGAAATCAATATGCAACTCATTAACAAATTTTTGTCAATGTTTACCACATAATCATAATTTCACTGCAAGTTGTCTTCCTGAGCAACAGCCACTAAATTATTTATAACTGGAGCTAAAAAACTCCAAATCAAGTGCCATTAATTTTCCCTGAAAATAGACTCATATATCTTCTATCCATAAAATTTTCATAATTTTTGGTATGTCCAATCAATACCAGATTTTTCTTAAAGATTCCCATGTTTCACTGTTTGACTAATCTGACCACTCTTCATTATGAATCAAATTTCTCATTGTACAGAATTCGAAATATGTTCTCGTTTATTCCATTTGAAACTAGACTCATTAAGCTTTAATTACATAATTTATGCAGCTTCTAACTCATCTCCCACAATTTATGGTGATTTTCCAAAGTCACGTTACTACTGCTGTCCCAAGCAGATTTATTACCAAATTACTCTTTCACACCTAACTTGCTTGCTTGTTATTTAAACATGTATATCACCAATCAATCATCACATATCTATGATTTTACTTAAGTATAATCTCCATTTCATCATTTTAAAGCACAACATGTTAGCCGATTTTTCCCCTTAGCATCTAAGGCACATGCATGCTCATTTGTTTGGCTCAACTTCACCTATCTTTCATTTTTCATCAAAAGAACATGAAACAACAACCATTTCCTTCATTTTAATTCATGACTAAATGCTCACAACACAACTAAAAACCAAAATATGCTTCAAGAGTTAAGGTAGAATCAAGAAGAACTCATGAACATCAAGATAGAAGCAAACTACCATGAACTTACCTTCAATTTTCTTCCCCAAGTGACCGAACATTCAAGAGCTTTCTCCTCTCCTTTCTCTTCTCTAACTTTCGGCTATGATGAACAAAGATGGACAAAACTTTGTTCTTTTCAGCCCTTTTTCTTTTAATAAAATTTCATATTTCATCCATTTAATTCTTTAATACAAAAGACATGAAATGCCCATCATGGAATATTTACCTAAACCATTATCATGGAATATTTACCTAATCCATTATCATGGAACATTTACCTAACCCATTATCAATTTGTACCATGAATTATGGATATCAAGTGCTCATATTGTCTACAACAACATGATAGCTGGCCACTTCATGTAAAATGGGAGGTTTGTCATGCAAATCCTCCTATTTTGCACTCCTATTTATTTGGCCACTTCAATTTAGCCTATAGCATTTTCAAACATTTTCACATAGGTCCTATTTCATAATTTCACCCCCTTTTTCTTATGGAACAAAAATTAACTAAAATTGCCGGGTTCTATCTTAAGCTTGGCCCTTCTAGAGGCCCACTAATATAATTAAACCTATGCCAACATTCACAGAATTCCCGAAAATTGGGGCGTTCATGTATGCTTGATAAGGAAAAAGGTAAGTAAAATGTATTAATAAATTTGATTAAGTAAGTAAGTATTTAAGTAAGTGAGTAAGTGAAGAAGTTTAAAATATGTCTATGACAATTAATGAAGTTACATTAAGTAGTATCATGCCAAGTAGTAAGATAATTCTTATGAATGTTGTTATTTATTTGCATGCAAACTTACTAAGCTTAATGCTTACCCCCTTTATTTTCTTTCTTTTTATAGTTTTGTCAAGCTAACTCGGGGATCGTAAAGTACGTCCGGGCACACTATCACAAGGATTATTTTTGGTATAGCTAGACGTTTCATTTTGAGTATGGCATGTATAGCATCGTAGCCATTTTGTGTGTATGATCTTATGATATGGATAATGAATGGTATGTAAATACTTGATAATGATTAGCTATTGGAATGGCTAATCAAGGACATGTTCGTGTTATGTATGCCTAAATGCTAGTTATTCCATGGAAATCATGAAAAAGGTGAAATTAGCTTTAAAATAGTATCAGATAGTAGTAATGACATGAATTTGAAAAATCATTAAAAATAGTATAAATGGATTTAGATAGTTAATGAGATATAGAATTAAAGCTTATTGAGTCTATTTTCATATTAAAAAAATAGAGTAAATAAATGAGTTGTATTTTATGAGATATTTAAATTTTGGTGAGACAGGGTGAGAGTGATTTCTGAATCCCCTGTTCTGAATTTAGAAATTCATTAAAAATTGTACAAAAACAATTAGGAGTTATACTTTATATGTATAGATTCCTTATTGAGTCTACTTTTAAAAGAAATAAACAGCATGGTTATTTGAATTCTGTATAGGGAGAAGATTAATTCGTAGTGAACAGAGGTAAGAGCAGCTGAACACTAAAACAGGGGAAAATTTAACTAATAAACTGTACTAATTGGCTAGACCAAAAATTCTGAAAAAAAAAATTAGTAAGAAGATATACGAGTCTAGTTTCAGATAAAATTTACGGATTTGAATTTCTAGTTTCGTAACTCGAGTTATGATTTATTTAGTTACTATGACGCAGATGGACAGTTTATTTATGAAAGATGAAATAAATTGTTTTGATTTGTTTAAGTGATCGAAAAATTTTTATTGATTCCGGTTTGTTCCCGAACCGTTTCAATTTCATGTTTTAGGGTCTCGAGGACCCTTTTTAGGGACATAATGAATGAATGAAACTATATTAATTTTAAAAGTAAATTTTTATGCCCCGAATTAGTAAGCTAAGTCTGGTAACGCCTCGTGCTTGACTCCGGCGACGGTCTCGGGTAAGGGGTGTTACATTCCTAATCATTGATTTGGCCTATGGCTCTAGACGAATGAAGGAGAACTTAAAGTTTGACATAACTTGAAAGGCAAACAAATCCAAGTCAGATCTAATAACTAAAAAGGGCAGCAATTAAAACAAGTAATAAAAGATAGAAGAACAATGAATCCAAATTAAAGATCAGAAACAATTAAATAAGAACAAAACAACAAAGAAACAAAACAAGATATATGGAAAAGATGGAAAGTGGCGTGTAGAAGTCCTAAAAAGCCTTGGAAATCAAATGAATCTACAACCCCCTTCAAATGACTCTAATTTCTCATCCAAAAAAAAGAAAACTTGCCAAGAAAAAGCTTGAAGATGATCCCCACAATCTAAAAAGATTGATAAAACTCCTCTAAAAGAAAACTCAAAGAGAAACTATTGAAGAGAAAAACTCAGAGAATTTTATTAACTCAATAGAGAATGTTGGTGAATGAATTAATGAATTGTGTATAATGGAAAGGCCTTTATATAGGTTAGCTAAGTACATCTAAATAAAACTCTTAAGCATACTTGAACTCTAATGAATCTAAACAAGAAGTAGTTTTAAACTAAACTTTTTTGTCGACATAAAACTCCTAAAAAATCTAAAATTTGGAATAAATAAATAATAAAACTTAATAAATATAATATTGAGCTCATATATAACAAAAATTAAACCTAAAAATCAAACATAGTATGATTTAAATTTAGTTAAAAGTCCGAAACTCGTAATTTCTGTTATAATCCCATCCAGAAATTTTGCTCGCGCAATCTTCATTCAAACGGTCATAACTTGAGTTCTCAAACTTGAAATTGAGTGATTCAAAGTGCATTGTGAATCTAAGAGACATATTTTTTATCAATATGAAGACTTATTAACTTAGAAATTCCTAGATCCCTTTCAAAAATGCACTGCAAGTCAACTGATTATAACATATCATTGAATTGTAACCCCTAAACTTGTTAGTATCTTCCTCATGTGCTTGTCATCATGGATTGATATTTTAAGTCCAGAAACAAAATTGGTTTCTTCTAATTCACCATCGTTTCGTATTGAACTCCAAAGTTTATTGTTTTACATCTTCAACTTTTCTTCTCAAAATCCAAAGTTTATTGTTTTGGATCTTCAACTTTTCTTCTCAACTTTTCTTCTCGAAATCTTTCGTGATAAAGTTGCTTGGCTGTTAAATAGGTTCCTTGGTGTTAAAAAGCTTATCAATTGAGTTTCAAAAACATGGAAGATTTTTATCTTTGGAAATAAGAAAGAGCAAAAGCTCATCATTTTGGGGATATATGCAACGGAAATCCGATCACCATAATTATTACTTCTTTTTATATATTTGATCTATTTCATGTTAATCTGACTGCAAAATACATTTTTTGTTACCAATATATAAGAATTGAAGATAATTTATTTGAATTGATTATAGGATTAATTCCAACAAATACCCCTAAACAGTCAAATATATATATTTGATTATCAATAAAAATATTTTTGATTCAGTGCATAGCTTACATTGATTGAAACAAATATCTAATATTCTTACTTTGCAGTCTATCATTAAAACATATAAGATGCCCTTGCATTGCATAAGCTCGGACCAACTACGTATTTTACACCCAAAAAAGGCCAAGTTGGTTCATAAACTAGTCTCTAGTTTGGTTTTAACCTTGATCACTGGCCTCTTAACGGTCTTTTTGTGTGTAGCACAGCAAGGGAGAACCATAAAGTAAAACGAAATAGGCAAAACATTGATGGAAATAAAGAGATGAAACCATTATTAAGGATGAACAATTGGTTCACCCAAATTTTCATTAGCTGATGTATACATGCTGTCTATAAGATCTATAGACTTTGAGAAAAGAAACGTTACATAGTTCACCGCAGTATTGATCACCTGAGGTTGCTGGCAGGGTGGTCACCATCATGCTTTTCACGGCAGCCAAAAATTTCAATTCGGGTGAATATCCGGTCAGCTTACAGTAAAGAAAGAAAAGTCAACAGAATGTGGTATCCATGCCCTTTTTTACGTTAGAGTGACAGAGTTGTTCTTAATAGTCAGCTTGGAGGAAACGCTCGTATTGTGTCCCATTTAACGTCTTTATCACATCATCCCAGTTCTTCACAAAATCAGATAATGGACCTTTGTGTATTTTAACCTGTCGACTAGTCAATTCCATCCGCGGAAGACCTAGAAACTCTTGAACATCATCTAGTTTCTGGGACAAGCATGGGAAACAATGACATAAAGCAGAGGTACAAGTTAGACAAGAATGCTTACTTCGAAATGGCATTAACATAAAAGAATCTAGAAGAAATGAGTTAAGAAAGATGGCATTGCATAAGAGGATAGCAAATCATTTAGGACGGAAGGCGTGTATACTAGGACATTTACTAAAAAGCTGTTTAGCAGTCTGGAAGTATGGTAAATATTTCACGAAAACTTGTTACTATCCTTACCGTATTGTTTGTGAAAAGATCCTCATAGTACACAACCATGTGACGGGTGCTGTTGAAGTATTCCAAAGCCTTGACAGCATCCATCTCCACTTCTCTCAGATCACTTATTAATGATGTAGAGTTGATTATCGGCTTGTAACTTGAAAGAGCAGCCGCCTACATTAAGTGACTAGCAATAATTTCAAGATTCTCCAACAATGAAAGACAAAAAGAAAAAGGGCAAAAGAGTGTGTCTATGGTGGGATAGGTATAGAGACAAATACCTCTTCCTGTGAATGAACATGAGACTTGTGGGTTCCATTTAATAGCTTAGCATAACGGTCATGTGAATTTGCAAGCAATGAAACCATTCTTCGAAGCAAATTTCTTCGGAAGAGAAATACGACAGAAACTCCCTGATAATTGAAGTATTCTACTATTTCTTTATGGTACTCTATCAATCCCTGCATAAAAATAAATCTAGCAGTTAGCAAATAAACCATAAAGCAACCCCTGGGATTCAAATAATTTCCATCCATCATATAGAATAATGACCATCTTAAACTCAGCCTCTCGCATGACTTCTTCTATGGTTAATCACTGTATAGAAATCGGGAGATACAAAAATCATATATCTAAAAGTAAGTACACTACAGATAAAACATACAAGCAAGCAAATCTGAAGTCTTTAACATTTAACCAGAAATTCCCTCAAAACTTGATTCAATGACAGTTAGAGGTCTCCTGACCAAAGCCTCGCAAATTCAATTTCTTTTTGGAAGGGATCTTGTCAAACATTTTTTTCTCATTTTTATGTATAAGAAAAAGGTATCAGATCACATAGGAACACAAATATATATAATTGTAATTTTGTAATGGTAAAATTTGTTTGAAAATTCAACTACATTTACTTACCTGATTCAACATCCACTTGAAGCCAACAGCAGCAGAGCACTCATTCTTGGAAGCACTATTGAACCAATCTAACTTGTAAACTCTATCTAAAGTCTGCATAATTGTTGAAATGTTTTTCCTCCTATCCATTGCACAGAATATCTCCCCATTTGAGCTTATATTAATATGACTATTTAGCAAAGTCTCAAACCATCCACTTCCTGACCTTTGCATCGACAATATGGCAAAGAATCGTACCGGATTTTGTATGCATTCACCCCTACCAAAGTATTAAAAACCAAAATCTTAAGATAATTTAACTAAAAATAAGAGAAAAAAAAAACTCCAAATGGAAGTATACATGTTTACCTGCTAAAAGTTTGAGGCTTAGGGTAATGCAAGGTAGGAATTCGAGCTTCTAATTGTGCAAGAATGTTCCTATCTGGAGATGGACTCTCAATGAGTTGGAGGTTCTGAGTTTTGATCTTGCTAACTGTATTTATCTGCCTTAAACAGACTGTACAGATATAAATACCACACACAATACCAAACAATAAAACTATTGTCCTTAAGAACACTGGAGACTTCTTGGGAGACTTTACAATTACTGTCTCCTGCATAGAAAAGGAGGAAAAATATTAAGATTTTGACATACAAGCAAACACTTTTAGTAGCAAAGTAAAGAGGAATTGTTCTGAGATATATTTCAAACTGGTGTAACTAGGCAAGCTAAAAAAAAGTAAAGGTGCCCTCTGTAAAAGAAAAAGGGAAATAGAAGAGAAAGTTAAAACTTAAAACCCATTTTAATAGTTTTATCAGAGTCCTAAAACAGAAACAAAAAAAATAATACAATGTTGGTTCAAGAACAAGTGGAGAAAAACCCAGATCCAAACATGCAAACACAAATTATCCTTCAAACCCAGCAATATATTGTTTACAAAGACGGAACTACTAACTTAACAAAATGAAAATGTTTGAGCAGGGAATCAAGGAAAATCAAAATACTTTTTCTCGAAAAATTTGAGCTTTGGCATCATTCGACACAATCCAGGGCCATTCAACAGAAATTTGAGTCATTTTTAAGCGTCACAAAAGAAAACCAAGTGCAAACCCAGCAAAGAAAAGAACCCAGACAGCAAAATGAAGTGAAAAAATAAAGGGTACCTTGTGAAACAAACAGACGTATTCAGCCATAGATGTGTTTGGCAGAAGGTGAAGCAACCCCAGAAAGTAAAAATGAAAACAAGAGATTAAAGTGTGTAAATATATATATTCACAAAGCCGAAGAAAAAGAGGAGGCTTCATTGGAATTATCCATATTGTATTTGCCTTTGTTTTCTCAGCTGCTATTAAAACAATGCCAAGAAGGGGGCTAAAACCAAAGAAAGGAAGAAGAAGTAGCCAAAGAGGAGGCAAAATCCTTGTGAAGTAAACAGTGGAGCAAAGTTGAGCCTTCTATTTTCCTCTTTTGCCTCGTGGAAAACTATGACACGAAAGGGAAACAAATATATAAGCCTTGTTTTCTTAGTGTTTTTTAAATGAATCTAAAATCATATATTTTTGTTGTTTATGATTGGTACAGCTATGTACATTAGTTTGTGCAAAAACGCCAAAGAGCTAGTCAAGGTAAAGGCGGCCCTGGCCCTATTTCACAAATCTAAAAGCGTACGGCCGTGTCAAGTGGAAGGAAGGAAGGAAGTGATTGCTTCTTCTTTTATGAACTAATTACTCAAATCTCAAACCAAATTTAACCCAGCGACGATTTTGGTGGATAAAACAAATATAGAAATTGTCTTCATCAAACCATGCATCACATTCTTCTTATACCACCAAGATTTCATTTCATTCATGATTAATTTTCCGATTTATTAAATTTTAGTTCAATAAACATCATTGTATATTCATATCATTGTTACATATTTAAAGTACATAATATTTTTTAATTTAAGAATTTGAAGTATGAATAATAATAAGAATTATATTTTAAAAAAATTTGATTCAATTTTCAAATTATAAAGTTGATTTGTTATAGTTTTTGAATTATTTGGAATAAATAATTTAAATAGTTTATTATAATTCAATATTTTTTGTGTGCACAATTTTGAAACTTAACTATTGAATATAATCGTAGGTACTACTTTTAAAGAATCAAATAAATTAGTATAGCTTTTTGAGTTAAAGCCAAAACAATTTTTTTTTTAAAAAATTCTCAATTTTCTTGATAGCTAAGAGTAATATACTTATTGTAATAGTTAAAAATTGTGATATTGTGATTAGTGTGAATTTTTTCTAGATTAACTCTGTTTTTGATAAATCATTATTTAACTCTTAATAAAGTTTCAATTAATTCAAATTTTTAATTGAATAAAATAATTATCTAAATTGAAAAAAGAAGAAGTTGATTTTATTTTTTTTAAAAAAATATTCAAAATATTTTGTTAAAAAAAAGAAATATTCCTTTTAGAAAAATGAAAAATTCAAATTATTATATTAATTTTTTTTTCAAAACTATCAAAAATAATATAAATATCATATTAGTAAGATTAAAATTATGAAATAAATCATTTTAAAAATTAAATATTTTATTAAACAATATAAATATATTCCATACTTTATTTTTATTAACATAACAGACAGTTTTATAATGGAACTATATACTAAACATTTTCAATTTATCAAACAAGACTTAGTTATTAGCTATAATTTTCACTTAAAATTGTGCCTATGATTTTTCTATTTTTTAGTTAAGACCCAAATTGTGACATTTTTACTTCACTTGGAACAAATTTTTTCAACTTTCATAAAATGTCAAATTAAATTAAATAGATAAAATGAATTTAACAGTGTCACCCTCTTCATAGATAAGTAGAAGACAATGGAGAAGGGGTGAAATTGAAAATGAAGGGGGTGTTCCAATGTAGTAGTGTAAAATAATGAGATTAGCATTTATGGGAAATAAATGCTTCAAGGAATCTATTTTAAACAAATCCACCTCTTGTTTGACTTTGATTTCTAATCTCAATTTATGATACCATAATCTATTTGGCACGTGTTATGGTGTTGGACACTGTATCAATCAAATTCCACTAACCAAACACTTGGTTTAACTCACTTGGATAAATTTTAAATTTTAAAGAGTATAGGGATTTGGGGAGATATTATACCTTAGGATTTTTGAATTCAAAACTTTGGGTTTTTCGTTTTTGTGAGGCTCCATACAACTTCACGTGACAAGCTAGAAATTATTTTTGTAAAACATATATATTTTTATGAGAGTAAAAATATAGTTTTATTATTATATTAGTTTATATTTTTATAAAAGTTAAAGTATTAAATTAAATTTTATTAAATTTAAGAGATTAAAGTATAAATTGACTATTTACTAATTTAAATTTTATAAAATATAAAAAGTTCAATATGAGTTTTTGTTATTTTAGGAGGGCTAGCCCATACTAGCCCGTTTGTACCATACTATTATAAAAATAATATGGATATTCAAGTGTTAAAAGTTAAATTATATTTTAATTTTTTATTTAAAAAGCGAATAGCAAACGGACTGTTTTTATTAAATTAATTCATCCATTTCTATTGTTATAAACCGATACGGTTGATCGAATGACCAAATAATTATACGTGACACATTATGTTTACCTCATGTTGACGTACATAGGTCATTTTTTAATAGTAGAAATTGGTGAATTTTTTAACAAAAAAATATTTACTCTTTGATCTAATATACAAGAATTAATTTTATTTTATTTTATAAATAAAAAAGATAAAATATGATGTAACTTTTAATACGAAAATATGCATAATACATTTACCCAACTTAAAAGCATATTTAACATTGATGAGAATGTTTGCTGGTAATTTTTTTTCATGTAAAGTAGGAGACAGATTGAAAAGCTCAAAATTTTAGTAGCGGCTGCGTGCCGTTTGCGGCCATAATTAAATTATTGATCGGAAAAAGGCGTGTAAGTCTCCGCCACCAAACACTTAAGCATCATTCGCTTGAATTAGGGCCCCCTTTCCTCCATCCTCACAAATTTCAATTGACATTGTAACAAACAAAACCACCATTATTAAATTAATCACAAATTCAAAATCAATGGCAATTTTCTATGGTGATAATAACTAACAATTTTAGTCTAAAATACTTTAATTCCCGACTTCTTAAATTGGCATACCTTATTTTTCAATTTTTAGTATAAATGAGATCAATTTTCTATTCTCTAATTTTGAGGAAGATTTTAGGAGGGAAAATAACAATTTGTAATTACAACTACAATTAGATTCACACCATGCAATGTACAAAAGAATTACAATACAATAAATATATTTGTATAATTACTTTTAAAATTAAACTTTCATATGCACAATGGATTAATTAATCAAAATATATGTGAATCTATGCTCAAAAAAATATATATGTGTGAATTTGGATAAAAAAAAAATTAGATTAAAAACCCATACATACATAAATGTGTACACTAAACTTTAAACTTAAACACTGCAAGCTCAAAATATTAACATTTACTAATATCAAAATATTATCATTTACTAATACAACTAAAACTTCATTAACTAATTTTGAAAAAAAGTTATGTTTAAACATATTTTATGGTGAGAAATCAATGAACTAGAGTTTCCAACCTGCACGAAAAATGGGAGGGTTTAGGCAAAAATATAGGCTCGAAAAATGAAATTGAGCAAAAAAATAAGGCTCATTTAGAAAACGAATTGGGCCTCATGTAAGGTTTTTTTGGCCCAAGGCGCCCTAAATTTAAAAAAAAAACACTATTGTTTTTGCTGCTATTTTTTCATATTTTACTGTGTTTTCCCATTTTTTGTCACTATTTTGCCATCATTTTACTATTATATTGCTATTATTTTGTTGCTAATGTTTGAATATTGTATAATACTTATTTTCTTGTCAATTTTACTACTATTTTAGTATAAAGACTTTTTTTAATTTATTTTTTATTTGTTGGGAAATATTTATTTTAATATTTTTAGAGTATGTATTGTATTTTTAAAAACTTTTATATAAAAAATAAAATTAATATGGGCCGGGTCAAGCTCGAGTTTTAACATTTTTATCCGAGTAAAACTTAGGTAAAAATTTATGCCCATTTTTCGGCCTGGGCCGGTCCCAGACCTAGCAATTGGACTTAAAATTTTGTTATAGTTCGACTCAACCCATGGACAACTCTACAATGAACCCATTATTTAATTAAATATACATTTTTAAGTTTTAAAAATTATTTTTTTAACTTAATTCAGCAAGTTGCATTCGTCTATGACTTTGTATCGATAGTTCTTTTAATGAACCATCAATTTTTCTTTTTTTTTTTTTTACACTTTCTCAACCATAAAATGTGATTTTTTTGAGGAGGTACCTTTTACATAAAAAAAGTATCCTACCTTAGTTTTCATTTTTTATAAGATAAATTATAAATTCAGTTATTTATGTATGGTTTAAATTATGTTTTAGTCATCGAATTTAAAAAAGTTATGATATGATCATTAACATTATTGATTTGTTATATTTAGGTCACTAAAATGTTAAAAATCATTAATGGTTTATATCATCATTTCAATAAAAAATTAAGTCAAATTGTACAAATAATCCCTATATTTTTTTCCTTCTTTTTAAGAAATTTAATTATTTTTCTTTCATTTTCTTTTAACTTGTGTTTTTTCTTTTCCTTATTTCTTTTATTTGAGATGGCAAATGAGATAAACTTAGGATGTGTTTAATAAACTAAAAATTTAAGTGCTGAAAAATTAAGTACTCAATGTTTAATACTAAACTTTAAAAGTGCTAAATTTATATTAAAAAAAATATTTGATAAATTAGTATATATAAGTACTGAATATAATTTTATTGTTTGATAAAAGTAAGTACTTATTTTTAAAAGATTATTCATTTTTTTTAAATTTTGGTCTTATTAACCTACTATTTTAACTGGATAGTTCTATTAAAAAATAAATATGATAATTTGAATATTTCAATTTTTGAAAAAAAGTTATTTTAATTTTTCAATTTTTCTTTTATTTTTTTTTAAAAACTTAGCTTTCTCTATATTAAGTGATAAGTAGCTATCTACTTACTTATCTTATTCAAATTTTTTTGTTGGAAATTTTACATTAAGTAAAAAATTAAAATGATTATCAAACAAATTTAAAAATTTAAATGAAGAAAGAGCATGAAGATAACCCAATTGAGAATGAGGACTATAAGAAGAGGCCCAGATCAATATTTTTCAATCCTAATGTTTCTGACTATCAGGATTCATTAGGATCTATGGAAGAGCATCCAAATGCTCACTCTTTTATTTTATTGACGGTTGTTAGGAGGCATGTTGATCGGGAGCCATGAAAATATTACGCTGGAATGCCTGTGAATTGGGGAGTACGCAGGCTATAAGAAGGCTTCGGTAGGTGTTAAAGGCCTATAATCCTCAAATTGTCTTATTTATGGAGTAAACTGGATGAGGTACAAACGAATAAGGTTAGAAAGAGATGTGGTTTCGTAAATGGGATTGACGTTCTGGCGATGGGTACGATAGGTGGCCTCAGTTTAGCATGGAATGACAATGATCTGGTTCAATTAAGGAGTTTTTCAAATAATCACATTGATGTAATCATTCAAAGAATGCCTTGGTTTGTCTGTGGAGATTTTAATGAAATACTTTATTCTTATGAAAGGATAAAGAGAGGGCCACGTGACGAGAGACAGATGGAGAATTTGCAAAAGTTATTAGATGACTGTCAATTGATGGATATGGGTTATGTTGGTTCACGTTTCACTTGGGAAAGAGGAAATTTACTTGAAATGAATATTCGTGAAATATTGGATAAAGGGCGGCAAATGGTGATTGGATGAATCTATTCCTTGATTATTCGATTAGGCATTTACCGCATTCTATGTTTAATAATTGTCCCCTTCTAATTCAGACGGATCAAGATTTTAGGAGAATGGTAAGAAGATTTCGGTTCAAATCGTGGTGGGTATTGGAGGATTCTTGTAGGAATGATATTTATCGGATTTGGGGAGAAAATTATAGTTTGGTGCTGGATAAATTAGAAGCTTTAAAAGCAAGGTTGTTGAGATAGGAAAAGGGCATAAAAGAAAAACGGAATAAAACATCTAGGCGATTGAATAGAAGATTGGAAATTCTATCAGAGTTAGAGAGGAATGATAAGATTTTGGCAGAAATAATTGATAGAAAGATTCATCTTAATCTAGAGATGGAGAAAGATGAGACATATTAGGAACAGAGGGCCCGAACAAAATGGTTACATTTAAGGGATAAAATATAATTTTTTTCCATAATGTTGCTTTCTAGCGGAGACGCACGAATCAAATATATGGTTTGCAAAATGAGGAGGGTAATGTAGTCACGAATGAAGAAGGAATACAGAAAATAGCCAGAAATTATTTTTTGGAGTTACTTGCGTCAAAAGGAATCAAGAATTTGGATAATATATTGTTAGGGGTGGATAGATGTATATCATAAAATATGAATCGAATGCTACTAGCAAACTATACAACTAAAGAGGTGTTTACTATAGTGAGTGGAATAAGTCCAACAAAAGCGGCTGGAGTTGATGGTTTTCCAGCAATTTTTTTCCAAAAATACTGGCATATTATTGGCCCGGATAAGAGTTCTTTTTGCCTTGGAGTATTAAATAGAGGTATGTCGATGGACTCACTTAATGCTACTAATATTGTGCTTTTACTAAAAATCTTTCAACCTAGAAATTTGACAAATTTTAAACCAATAAGTCTTTACACAATATTATACAAAATTGTTTCAAAAACTATTGCAAACAGATTTCAACAAGTTTTAGATTGTTGTATTGATAAAGCTCAAAGCGCTTTTGCTCCATGTCGTTTGATTACAAATAATGTTCTACTTATGAAATTCTACATTCGTTTAAGCAAAAAAAGAAAAGGAGAAAATGTTCAATGTCGCTTAAGTTAGATATGAACAAAGCTTATGATAGTGTCTAGTGGTCTTTCTTAAGAAGAATGTTGCTACAGATGGGTTTCGTATTGCCATAGGTGGAACTTATTATGAGATGCAATAGTTCTGTCTCATATACTATAGTGATCAATGGAAAAGAGGGGCAAAATTTTAAACCTACAAGAGGGTTAAGGCAAGAGGATCCTTTAAGTTCCTATTTATTTCTGATATACAGTGAAAAACTTTCTGCTCTTATGCGATTGGCTAGGCAGGAGAGCTTATTGGAAGATGCTAGAATTTGTAGGAGGAGTCCGAATATTTCGCATTTATTTCGCGGAAGTTTGTATTCTCTTTACTGAAGCTTCAAAAAAGGGTGTGGATGTACTAAAAGGTATTCTAAAAGAATATGAGGCGACATCAGGACAATGTGTGAATTAAGAAAAATCAACAGTGTTGTACAGCTCAAACACGCTTGATCAAGTTAGGGGAGTTGCCACGCAGATGTTGAATATGTGAAATTTTACAAATCCGAAAAGGTATTTGGGGCTTTCGAATATGATTGGGAGAGGAAAGAAAGTAGCTTTTCAGTTGCTAAAAGATCGTGTGAATAGCAAGATTGATAGTTGGAGCACAAAACTTCTGCCATAAGGAGGGAAATAGGTGTTTATAAAATATGTGTTACAAGCAATCCCAACATACACGATGGCATATTTTTTACTTCCCAAAATGTTTTGCAAAGAATTGGAGAGTATTATTGCAAATTTTTTATGGCAAAAATGTCATGGTAAAAGATGTATTCATTAGTGTGAGTGGAGGAATTTATCCGAATCAAAAGAGTACGGGGGGCTTGGTTTTTGATGTTTAGCTAAATTTAATTTATCGTTACTGGCAAAACAAGGTTGGAGGTTAGTTACGTTTCCAAATTCTTTGCTTGCTCGTACGTTAAAAGCCAAATATTGTCTATCATCCAATGTTTTAGAAGCAAGGTTGGGGAATCTACCTTCTTGTACCTGGAAGAGTATATGGGTGACAAAAGGTTTTCTCCAAAATGGGTTGTGTTGACGAGTGGGAACTGGAAAAAATATTTCAGTAAAAGGAGTTGCATAGGTGCCGGGATCTAAGAATTACAAAATGCAAAACAGTGAAATGGAAAATCTGCTAGCAAAAGAGTCTTAGAAATGGAGAATATAGTAACAAAGATGAAAGAGTTCCTGATTACGCCGTGGAGATGGTGGAAAGGGGTCGTCCAAGGAGGGGGCTTTCCTATTAATGGGTGTCGTTCCATTTCTATTTATAGAAGCAAGGGAAAAGGAAAGGTGCTTCGAAAAATGAAGAGTTTGTGGGTTTTGATAGATGGGATAATTAATGTGATTTTTTTTCTATTGCCTCAAGAGTTGAACTTATATTTTGCTATTACTAGCGTCAAGTTTCTAGAACTATCTTCTTTTTTTGCTGGGTTTGGGTCGTCTGTTATTTTTTTGGCATTTCTTTGTATTTTGGATTAATCTGCTTTGGGCTTTGTTTTCAAATAATAAAATCCAACTATATTCATTTCAAAAAAAAAATTTAATGTTCAAAATTTTCATTTTTAATGAAACAAAATATTTTAATGGTTTATCAAACACACCCTTAATTTGTTGATTAATATTATTATATTTTATAATTTCAAATAACAAAACCATCAATTGCATAAAGATTTTTTTTTCATAATATACAAATAATATACTTTTAATGATTTGAAACAATTTAAGATCATTAAGTAAGAATTTAACATTTTTACCAACATCACACAAATTTAGAGGTGTTCATGGATTGAATTAGGTTTAGGCCGGGTTCAACCAAAATATTAGCAAACGGGCCTGGCCCGAAAAATGAGTCTAAAATTTTGCTTAATATCGACCCAGATAAAAATGCTAAAACCTGGGTTTGGCTCCGTATTAAATTTTTATATTATTTTTTAAAAAATATAATGCATAAAAAGTACTCAAAATATGAAAAGAAATGTTTCCAAAGAAATTAAAAATAAATTTTAAAAAAATATGGATACTTAAATAACACTAAGATAGGTACAACTCAACAAGCAAATGGCTATAAAATAGTAACAAAATTAACCATAAAGTAAGAGCTATACAATATCCAAATAATAATAACAAAATAGTAACAATATAATAGTGAAATGGTATCAAAATAGTGAGAAAACAACAAGAAAATAATAGCAAAATAGTAATAAAAAAAAGCAAGAAAGCAACAAAAAAAACAAATTTTTTTATTTTTGTAAATTTGGTCGAGTCAGGCCTGACTCGACCAAAAAAGCATTACCTGAGGTCTGACCCATTTTCTAAATGGGCTTTTTTTTTTAAACTCATTTTTTGGGCCTATATTTTTACCCAAACCCTCTCACTTGTCAAGTCAAGCCACCCGATAGGTCTACACAAATTACACTATTAGTATTTGTTTCAATTATCGTTCATAATAAATTAAATGCTAGGTTATATTATATTTTATTATTTACAAAAAATATTTAATAATTGAATTTTAATTTAAATACAAATATTTTTTTTTATTTTTTTATACTAAGCCACAGTGCATATAGAGATTAAATAAGATTTAATTTGGAACATGATTAGTAACATCCTTAAGGCCTTCCTCGCCATAATTTTAGCTAATTCACTCTCTTGATGCTTCTAATCCTAACATTGCAGCCGTTGAAATTGAGTCTTCATTACTGGCTTAATCTTCAAATGGATTATGTCCTCGTCCTTTATCAACAATCTCCTTATTGTTTTATCTCCAGTCCATACAATGTATGACGTGATGTTCTTTTCCATCATCTTAGCTAGTGGTAGCTGTGTGATAATTAGTCTGCTTTGTACACAATCTTTTGATTCGAAATTGATAGCCTACAACCATATTGTTTCATTAGTACTAGATTTAAGAATAAATGTTGCACCTGTCAGGTTTCCTAATTTTTTTCATGAGAAGTCTGTTATGTATTTGCTCCACTTTGGGCAAGTTTAGTACTTTTATTTTGTTCCTCCTTTAGCAAAATAACTTCATTTGTTAAGAACAAGAAAGAATAATTAAATAGTAGAAGAAATGGAGGATAATGAATGGTCTTCTATATAGTAGAAAAATAAAATATTGGGCTATTATATGACTTTACATTGTAGCTGAAAATGACAAAATAGAGGAGCCACTACTAACTACCAAATAAACTTAAACAGCTAAATATCCCATGATAATATGGATTTATTGAACAAACTTCCTAATTCTTAGACCAATAAACTCTATTATTTCCTCCATTGAACCGAAATGTCTAAAAACATTTAGTTTATATTGGTAACATCACTAACTCTCAAATGCTTTCGTAACTTTAAGAGTTGACCCAGCTTGAGAGGTTTAGTAATCACATCTACTAATTGATTTTGTGAACCAACTCCACGCTTCCATACTTTTTCAACTTTCGGAGAAAATGAAAATGCACATCTTTATATTTAGTACGACCATGCATTACTGGATTCCTTGAGAGATTAATTGATGAGCTACTGCCACAGAAAATAGTGGTCTCTCTGCAATAGACCCATGACTTCCTGATTCAGTTTGGGCTCCAAAAACCCTTTGCAACACCCTCCGCATTGCCTATGTTACTGTGTCATCGTCATTCTCGTAGCCTCTGCCACTATTGGTGGTGGAGTTCTCAACATACTCCTATTGGGCAGTTCTATAGGTGCAACCCTATGCAACCTACCACTACCACATCTACTTTGAGTAGTCATAGTGATCTTTTTAGAGTTTTAAATCTAAAATATATTTATAGCTTTCAAACAAAAGTTCAAGCATTAGTTATCCTTTTCAATGTTCACAATCTAAAGTTTACAATTTATTTAAAGTTTTAATAGTAACTGTAGTAGGACCGACCTCGGAGTTTCAAGTTCAATTTTTTTGCAGAAAATAAAATTTTTATTCCAAAAATCTTGTAGCATGGTTTTTCCAAAAATACCCCTTTAACACATGCATGCAAATTTATTCAAACTTTTACCGTTTGAGTTTAGAAAATCTAGACTTTGATACCTCCAAATGTAACCTCTTCAACTCGTCTTAGACGTTAGACCCGAATTTGGAAGATTACATTAGCCACCAAAGTGACCCAGTAAGCTTATTAGATTTTTGAAAGTAATCATTTTAAAATAATTGCTTAATTTAGTAGAAAACTTAAAAATATTTTCGAAAAAACTCTCTTAGTTGAAAGAAATCAATTAAAAGAAACTATCTTATGTATAGTGTTTACTTTTGAAAACCTCGTTTATTAAATACTCAAGTTCTATTTATTATTTAGTAGTGGAAAAATGATATTTACTTACGTTTTTAATAACAACCAGGGTTCACGTATAATTACTTAATAATTAAATATCCTAAAATTAAATTAAATTAATTTTCATGCAAGCTGTAAATAAATTGAAAACATCAAACCTAAAGTCTCATGCCATAGTTCAAAATAAAATAATATAAACTTTGAATAATAACAAAATACAAAGAAATATATCTAAAGTTTTAAACAAAACAAAACTGAACCGTGACCCTCTGGATGTTGTGCCCTCATCCTAACATAGTAAGTTATTTGAAAAGGTGAAAATTAAAAAGGAGTGATTTATGGAGCTCAATGTGAGTTCCATCACAAAATAATCAGTGCAACCGATTATCATAGAAAATCACATAACATATAATAACTCCAAATAGCAATTTTGAAATATTGAATTAACAAATCAACATCATACACATATATACATATATACATATATACATATATATCATCTCAAAAATCTCAGAATCGTTTGCACATACTCTGTGAATGCAACACAATTTTGGAATTAAAAGAAAAGATCTTACCCCACTGCTACACATTGTAATAAGAGTTCTGCAAAACTCGTCCATCCCTACACACTAGTTTGTGGTTAAACGACAAAGTTACAGGTTAATACGCTGCCAGATGTTTTTGAATACACAACAAATTTGTAGATAAGAGTTGCCAAATAATGGGTGGGTGAACGACCAGTGTTGCAGGTTAATATGCTGTCAGATGGTTGTGAATACACAACATAAATGCAAATGACAGCTGCAAGAAAGCGTGTGGATAAACCACCGGTGTTGTAGATTATTAATCTACCAAAACTTCCTCCTTTTCAAAATGTCCCGCCCCATGCAATGCAATATGATATACTTATAACAGATCAAAACGGAAGTGAATAATATGCTTATAGTAGAATGATATGGAAACAATAACATGCACTAACTAATCATTACAATAGCATATGGCATACTTATCATGGTTTAGATTGAATGGTATCATAAGGCATGTTATACGTACATTCATAAATTCAAATTCAATAGATACATATATTATTCACATATCATGCATATATATAATAACAATAATTAAATCAATTAGATCATGGATTCTAACATTAATTATATTATCAAGGACTCAATTGAATAAAATAAAACACTAAAAATAGTTGGGGAACCATTCATGGACTAATCTTCACAAAACATGAAATTCTGGGAAAAAATGTAAAATCTGAAAAATAGGGGACACATGGCCGTGCGATCAGATCATGTGGGAAGCCCTAGACCGTATGGAGGAGTTATATGGAACGGGAACACTATTTCATTTGACCAAAGAGAGAGAAGAGTCAGCATACTCGAAAAAAATAGGTTAAGTTGATAGAGTACGGAGTTTCCTAAAAAACCATATATTAAAGAATGCCATATTCCAGAAATTCAAGATTTTGTTTCTTACATGTATTTTTCTAGTATTGATTGATGTAGCCATAACCATTAAAGTATACCTCTTTAATTAGTAACAAAAATTGAGAAAATTACTTGTTTTCAGTAGTGGTCAAATAATACAGGGAACTTTCCTCTCAAGACTAAGAGGGAGGGATTAACATTTTAGGCATTAATAATGTTAATTAGACCTTACAGTATGCAAATAAGGCAACCAAAAGAAAACCCAAGTTTACCATAATTTGTCCATAACCCTACTAATGCATATGCAATGGTCCTATCCCGTTCATTGTGATCTTTGCTTCTTAAATCCATTTTCCTTAAATTTGAAGTTTGAACAAGATTCCAAAAGAAAAAGGAAAAAAAGAAAGAAAGAAATATTATATTGATGTCTGTCAACGTGAACCCTACGCTGTATATATTTGTGGCATCTCGGTCTTAGGTTATTTTTCATCTTAAATATTTAAACCAAACTTTTCCTTAAAAATATAAAACTCCTTTATTTTTGATTCAATAACCTTCCGTGGTCTTACGCAAGTCTTAATATTATTATATAGAGGGAGATTGTTTTTTTGGTTGGGTGGGGTATTGGGTTTGGGGAGGGGAGGGGTGTGAAATTAATAAGGTTGAATTAAGCAAAAATTCATTATTTAAGTACCGTAATTAAGTCTGTTGTTGAAGATTCCGTCAAATTTATTGTCCCACATGGGTTATGGGACATGATATACGTTTTAAAACCATCCAGCAAACATAAACATGTTTGTGATGGATGTCGGTTAAAGTTCTATTTTATCTTTAATGGTGATTTTTTAATTATTATTTAAGAATTTTATTTTTACTGAAAGGTTGAATTTAGAGAGGCATAAACATTACAACCATCAGTTATGAGATTGTCGAAATTATTTTTTGAAAAAAAGTCGGCTTTTATTTAAAAAAATGAAAATGGAGTCGCCACCAATCTTTTTTATGAGGTGTAATCGAATTATCTCATAAATTTGATCGTTTTAATAAAATATTTTGATTTATTAAAACAACGATTTTGATCTACGAAATTCGAGAAAATAGGCTCGGGAGTCGGTTACGTGCGAGGAAGGATTAGCATCCTCGTCACGCCCAAAATTGGTACCTAATTGATTAATCAATGTCTTAATGTCGAAAGTTGAAATTTTGAAAAGATTTTAAAATACGATTCCTTTTTATTAATATTAATTTTAAAAACACTTGAATTAAATTGAAACGAGCATCAAAAGCCCACTCGTCCCGCGATAACAATATGCCACATCCCGTAAGTTAGGATGCGGCATTTGAGCTATTGAGAATAAATTTGCCTTTAACTTTCATTGAAATTCCATGTATTTTGAAATTCAAAAGGGTATTTGGCTATTTAGGTTTAACGAGAAAATCGAAACCTCATAAATTAGAGTACGATTTCTCGAATTTTCAAAACGCGAAACATTGTCTTATTTTGAAAAAAATTTCCCTTTTGAATAATAACGAGTATGACACTTAACGATGTGCATTATTTTGTTTGGAGTAAAATAAAACGATCTATATTAGGTAAATACATTGGAGCTTAATACACGATGTGATTTGAATGAAATAGCTAAAAAGGTAATGTGGAACACGGAGAAATAAAATATGAATACTAATGAATGATAATAATATGAAAATATGAATAAACAAATTATAGTACACACCATGTCAATAGTCACACAACATGCATCATTTAAATACCAACATTAATAATCAAAGAACAATGAAATAAATAATATAAAACAATTTAAAATAACATATAAAAAGTTTAAAATAAATAATAAGTGAAAAATAAATTTAAAAAATAATATAAAAATATGTATATAGAACAGTTTAATATAAGTAATATATGAAATCTTAAAATAAATAATAATAAAAAAGTTTACAATAAATAATAAAAAAGAATTTAAAATAATTAACATAGAAAGCAGTATAACTAAATAACATATAAGAATTTTAAAATAACTAATATATATAAAATAGTTTGAAATAAAATATAAAAAAAATCAAAATAAATAATATGTATAATAGTTTAAAATAAATAATATATATATAAATTTAAAATGGACAATAGTTTAAAATACATAATTTGTAAAAAAAACTTAAAATAAATAATAATAAAACGATTTAAAATAAACAACATAGAACAATTTAATAATATACAAAAAATTTAACAAATGAAATATAAAACCGTTTAAAATAAATAATGTATATAAAGAATGAATAAGTAAATAAAAATTAAAAAAAGGATTAAAATCAAACAGATTAGGGATTAATATGCAACCTAGCCAAACTTTTTAGGGTAAATTCTAAAATAAAAGGAAATCAAAGCAGATTTAAGGAGTAAAATAACAAACGCGCAAAGGTGCAGGGACTGGAGAGGAAATTATTCCCAGCACCTATGCACACTGTTTCACGCAGGACCAAAATGAGACAAGTGCAAAAGCCATGAGGTCAAATTAAAACACAAAAGAAAGAACAAAAGGGTCGAAATGAAAACAAGTAGCAAAGCGGAAGGACCCGTAGCGCAGATAGCCCATTTGGCCTTAAAAACGCGCGGATCCTCCACCAAACGGGTCGGGTCGGGTCAGGTCGCATGGGTCAGAGGCCAAAACGACGTCGTTTTAGCCTCTGAACCCAAACTTTAAAACGACACCGTTTTGCCTTCATTATTTAAACCCAATTTTTTTTAACCTTCATTTCTAGCCCTCATACCCCAAAAAAATCTAAAAAAAACTTTTAAGTCTCTCATCCTCTCAAAACTCCCCCCACATCCGACCTATCGGGCCTCCGTTCATCCGCCATGGCCGCCGACGATTGTGACCACCGTATACGGCGGTCGAATTCCAAAAAAGAGGCCCTTAAGACCGTTTTAATCTATCTAAGCCCTATTTGGGGTTGGTTTTCGTCAAAACTTGACCACAAATGGTAAAATCCAAAGGAAAACCTTTGGTTTCTCGGTTACCTCACCGGATTTAAACCGTCCATCATCGGGGAAGGCACCCTCCTTCATCCGCGATGGTGAGATCCCGAAGAGGTAAGGAAGATTTTTTTTTTAAATTTTCACTTTATGTTTCGTTTCATTTACAAACAAAAAAAAAATAAAAAAATAACAAACTAGTTACAGATAAAAAAATAAATCACCTCTTTGTAGTTTTTGTTTTCTTTTTTATTCCCTAATGCGTGTAAAAAAATACAAAGAAGGAGTTCGAGCTTTTATAGTTGATTTTACAACTCTTTATTTTCTAATTTTTGTTGTTTTGCTATTTACTACTGTTGCCCGCGTGTTCCTCTTTGCCATTGCATTAAAATTTTTTGAAGGTTTCAGGGGCGTGCGAAGGCTAGCGTGCGGCAGTGGTGACGCACGTGAGAAGGCACAGCGGCTATAGCTCTTAGGGAGGCTAGGGTTTGCTGTTTTGTTTATGTGTTTGGGCTGAATTGGGCTTTAGGGTTTTTTATTGTTTGGGTCATTTGGGTTTGGGTTTCAATGTGGAAATTGGACCTGCTGTTTGTGTTGTAAAATGGGCTCTTAATGCATTTTTTTATTTCCTTTTGGTTTTATATTTGGGTCTTAGGTCCAGGCCAAAATTGGCCTATTACAGCTGCCCCTCTTTGCTCATTGTTGTGTAACGAGAATGGAGCAAAGACTTTAAAAAGGGCCAATTTTTCCTAGTCTTGTCGAATCTTGACTTCTTCTGGTATTTCTCTTATTCGAGTAACCTCATTCTATCCCATTACATCTTTAGGGGTATAGGAATTAGTGCTTTGATCTATTCTACTGTAACTAGACTGGCATCTACAATCTGTTCCACTGCAACTTCACGGAAATAAGATTCATATCTTCAATTTGCTCCACTGGAACTTTAGGGAGATGAGATTTGTAATTTCAGCCTGCTCTACTGCAATTTTAAGGAGATAAGGTTTGTGGTTTCAATCTGCTCCACTACAACTTCAAGGAGATAAGATTAGTGGCTTCAATCTGCTCCACTGTAACTTCAGGGAGATAAGATTCGTCATGGTAGAGCTAATCCGACCTACTACAACTCTAGAGGTATAGGATTTGTGACTTGCAGCTTTAATCTGTTCCACTGCAACTTCAGGGAAATGAGATTTGCTATCTTCAATATGCTACACTGTAACTTCAGGGAGATGAGATTCATGACTTCAACCTACTCCACTGCAACTTAAGGGAGATAAGGTTTATGGTTTTAATCTACTCCATTACAACTTTAGGGAGATAAGATTAGTGGCTTTAATCTACTTTGCTACAACTTCAGGGAGATAAGATTTGCCATGATGACTTAAATTCGTCCTATTATAACTTTGGGGGTATAGAATTTATGGTTTCACTGATCTATTGCACCGTTCTCCGGGGAGCATGACCTATAGAATTGATTTCATGGGCTTATCTTTATGCCGAGTGGCTAGGATGTTATGATCAGAATGAATCAAATGCTCCTAACTAGATATGAATGAATGATGTTTGCATGAATGCAGAATGTCATTTTTAGCATGATCTTCTTTTAATGCTTATGTTGGCATTGCTCGTTGTTCATCGGGGTTTTATTATTGACGTATTACTCTGTCCTTTTTCTTCAGCTGATATTTCTGGTAGAAAACCCAAAGAATAATCACAATTTGGGCTATTCTTTCCCTAATGTTTCCAAACCTTGAATTTAGGTTAGTTCTTATTAATTGGTCCCTTTTCAGGTCCTTGTATTATTTAGAAGCATTTCAGAGTAATATGCAGAACTCTTTTTTTTATTAGTATTATTAGTCCATTAATTGTTATTTTAATGAAAAACGCTTGAAAAAGATTATGCAATGGACAAAAGGAATTTTATTGAGAGCGAAGCTTGAAATGAATAAATTGATCAAGATAGCAAATTTTGCTAAAATACAAAATGAATAAAATAAAAACAGGTGTCCCAGATATCGCAGCATGAGCTTCGCTGCATAAAACTTCTTAAGGACCTTTTAAACTTGATATGTGTTTTAGAATACCTAGAGTACTTTGTTGATACCCCAAAATGTAGCATCCTTCCTTCTTGTTAATTCGGAGAAAATAGGACTACCACATGCCCTATCTTTGAGCAAAATTTGAATTGCCTATTCCTGGGCTTTCAACTCAAAACCCCTTTAGTCTCAAAGTGCCCTTTTGTGGGTTTTCGCCTTGGCCTCTCCCCCCCTTTTTTTCTAGGTGAAGTATTTCTTGACTGAATCTGAATTCATAAGATTAGGAAGGTTTTTTCCATCCATCTCGGTTAAAATCAGAGCTCCTCCAAAGAAGGCCTTTTTCACCACATAAGGTCCCTTCTAGTTTGACATCTATTTTCCTTTAAAGTCCTTTTGTATGGGGAGGATATTTTTCAAAACAAGGCCTCTTTCATGGAATTCTCTAGGGCGAACCTTCTTGTTATAAGCCCGCATCATTCGCTTTTGGTACATCTGACCATGACAGATAGCTTTGAGCCTCTTTTCTTGAATCAAGTTCAGCTGATCATTTCGAGACTGGATCCATTCTAATTCATCTAACTTTAGTTCTGAAAAAACTCATAGAGAGGGAATCTCAACCTCAATAGGCAAAACCGCCTCCATTCCATAAACCAAAGAGAAAGGCGTTGCCCCTTAGAAGTCCTAATAGACGTTCGATAAGCATAAAGGGCAAATGATAACTTCTCGTACCAATCTTTATAAGTCTCAGTCATTTTTCCTACAATCTTCTTAATGTTCTTATTGGCTGCTTCCACCGTACCATTCATCTTTGGGCGATATGACGATGAGTTGTGGTGTTTAATTTTGAATTGACTACACACTTCCGCTATCGTACTATTGTTCAAGTTCAGTGCATTGTCTGATATGGTCCTCTCTAGCATCCCATATCGACATATGATCTCTTTCTTCAAGAATTTGTTGACTATTGACTTTGTGACGTTGGTATAAGAAGTGACTTCTACCCACTCGGTAAAGTAATCAATGACTACAAAGATGAATCGGTGCCCATTAGACGCTTTTGACGAGATTGACCCAATGATGTCCATGCCCCACATGGAGAAAGGCCATGGAGAAGTCATGACATGAAGAGGTGAAGGAGGTACATGAATTTTATCTCCATAAATTTGGCATTTATAGCACTTCTTGGCATAGCTGATGCAATCTTCTTCCATAGTGGACCAATAATATCCGAACCTCATGATTTGTCTGGCCATTGTGAAACCATTAGCGTGTGTTCTGCAGACACCCTCATGTTCCTCTTCCAAGATTTGCTTAACCTCAACAGTGTCCACACATCTCCTTCTTTTGTATAGGATCTCTTCGTCTAAGACATAGTCACTGGCTAGCCTTCTCAATGTCCTTTTGTCATTCTCAGTTGCTTGCTCTGGGTATTCACAATTCCTTACATATCGCAATATATCGTGATACCAAGGATGATCATCTTTTCCTTCTTCTTCGTCGATATTGTAACAATGAGCCGGAGCCTCATAAATACTCATTCGTATAGGCTTCACGTCTTCTTACTTATTTACTTTGATCATAGAAGCTAAAGTAGCCAAGGCATCAGCCATCTGGTTCTCATCTCGAGGGAGGTAATAGAAAGTGATGTCGTCAAACTCCTCAATTAACTCCAAAACTAGCTTTCGGTAATTGATCAATTTGGGGTCTCTTGTTTCCCATTCACCTTTAAGTTGATAGATTACTAGCGCTAAATCCCCATATACTTCTAGCACATTGATTTTGCATTCAATGGCCGTACGGATACCCATGATGCATGCTTCGTACTCCGCCATGTTATTTGTGTAATCAAAATCCAATTTATTAGTAAAGGGATAATGATCTCCGTTTGGGGATATCAGGACCACCCCGGTTCTGTTACCCACAATGTTAGAGGCCCTATCAAAGTTTATTTTCCAAGGATGTTCCTCTTGAACACTTTCTTCAGTGGTTGCAACATACATCAGATCTTCATTTGGGAAATCAAAATTCAAAGGCTCATAATCTAGAGCTCTACTGGCTAGAAAATCCGCTATTGCACTCCTTTTTACAGCCTTCTAGTTCACGTAAACTATGTCAAATTCAAAAAGCAAAATTTTCCATTGAGCCATTCTTCCATTCAAAGAAGTTGACTCCATCATGTACTTCAGAGGGTCTAGTTTCGAGATGAGCCAAGTTGTGTGGTACAACATGTATTGTCTCAGTCTCCGGGTTGTCCAAATCAAGGCACAACACAACTTCTCAATTGGCGAATACCTTGTCTCACATTCAGTGAACTTCTTGCTGAGATAGTATATCGCTTTTTCTTTTCTTCTTGACTCATCATGTTGGCCTAGCACGCATTCCATAGAATTTTCGAATACTGTAAAGTACAGTTTCAACGACTTATCTGGGCAATGTGACATCAGTACTGGGGCATTGGACAAGTAATGCTTGACCTTATCAAAAGTTCTCTGACACTCCTTATCCCATATACCTGGGTTGTGTTTCCTAAGGAGACAGAAAATGGGGTCACATTTCTCCGTCAGTTGTGAAATGAACCGGGCGATGTAATTTAGTCTTCCTAGGAAACCTCGAACTTCTTTTGAGTGCGTGGTAGAGGTAATTCTTGTATAGCCTTGACTTTATCTAGGTCAATCTCAATCCCTTTTTCACTGACTACAAATCCCATCAACTTTCCTGACCTAGTCCCAAAGGTACATTTTGCGGGATTGAGCTTTAGTTGGAACTTTCTTAACCTTAAGAGTAGTTTCCTCAGGACTTGCACATGCTCTTTTTCTGTTCGGATTTTACAATCATATCGTCGACATAAACTTTGATCTCCTTGTGCGTCATTTCATGGAATAGAGTTACCATGGCTCTCTGATATGTCCCTCCTGCGTTTTTCAGTCCAAATGGCATTACCTTATAACAAAACATTCCCCACATGGTTATGAATGTGGTCTTTTCCATGTCTTCAGGATGCATCGTTATCTAGTTGTATCCCGAGAAGCCGTCCATGAAGGAGAAAAGTGAGTAACCTGCTATGTTATCCACTAAGGTGTCAATGTAAGGCAAAGGGAAATTGTCTTTTGGGATATCTTTTCCCGACCCATGTACAGAATAATTATCATATTTATTGGTATATGTAAAAATAAGATAATCAATACTACATGGATGAGTGTACCATTTTTTTTTGGAATTGATATATTAGTATTAATTTGTTTTGATATATTATTCTAGATTTATCAATTTTTTTTAAAAAATTAACAAATATCATATGAATGAGATTAAATAAATTTATGTAAAAATAATATAATCAATTTCACATGGATGAGTGTACCATTTTTTTTGGAATTGATATATTAATATTAATATTAATTTGTTTTGATGTATTATTTTAGATTTATCGTTTTTTTAAAATATTAACAAATATCAAATGAACGAGATTAAATAAATTTCTTAAAATGTTGATCAATTATATAAAATACTCATTAATAATTTTCACATATAAAAATCAACTATTCAACAAATCTAGACAAAGAAAAAACATATCTCGTACTTTAAACAAAAAGATTATCCATAACAAAATCTTCCCATTTTAAACATATAAGACGAAACTTCCATAAAAGTATATACAACCACATGAAGTTGGGTTCATGAAGTTTTTAGGATTTGTTTCGATAAGTAATTTTAAAATTATAAAGACTTTCAAAATGTTTGTATTTTAAAATACATCATTTCAAAATGTTAGTAGTTATGATATTTCATTTAGATAAATATTTTTAAATAAAAATTTAGGTTAGTAATTTTTTGTAAGTTAAAAAATAATTATAAAATATAGTGATAACTAAAAATAAATAATATAAAAATATGCAATATGGATGTCATTAGTTTTGTAAAAAAAATATAAACATAAAAATATATATTGGTTTAAATAAAATATACATTTAAACTTAATTTTTTTTATTTTAATTGGGGAGCACATGCATTAAATGAAAGAAATTTTGAAAACCCATAAATTTAGGAAGAATTTGAATAGGGAATTTGAGTTACTTGCCCATTTAAAATTGCTTAAAATTTTGGGATAATTTCACATTTAGTATCTATATTTTCATAAAATGTCCAATGTGATATTTGTACTTTGAAAATGTTCAATGTAATACTTGGATTATTAATATGTGTTTTATTATGGTTCATATACATTCATAAAATGTTCAATGTGGTATTTATACTTTGAAAATGTCCAATATAATACCTGAATTATCAATAGATTTTTTATTATAGTACATGCAAGTCTTAATACTGTTAGTGAATTGCACATAGATTTTTTTTAAATCATCAACTTCACATATATAATATAATATTATATGAAAAATTAAATAAAAATTAAATGAAATTAAAAAATAAATAACTAAATATATGGTTAATAAAAAAAGAAAGACATGCTAAACTTATATGAAAATATTTGTACTTTCTTGGATAATAAAAAATATTATTTAAAAATCAATTAAAAATATTATTTCAAATAAAAAATTCCTTGAAGGAGATGACCATTTACTCATATGGAGAATATGACATTTTTGTTTATGTAAGTTTGATATTTACTTCTTTTTCATTAACCATATGTTTTGTTATTTTTTAATTTAATTTTTGTTTTATTTATTTTACATAATGTTGTATTATTCATGTGGACTTAATAATTTGGAAATAGAAATTCCCTATGTCAAATTTTCATTAGTTTGTTTAGCAATTCACTAACGGTGTTAACATTAAGTATCATACTATAACACATATCAATGGTTCATGTACCACATTGGATATTTTATAAAAGTACAAACAAAGAAGGCAATAGCCTTTTTTTTTTGAACAATCTCATTATAAGTTTTGATCACATCTGCATTTTTTTTTACTTAACGCCTAGAACTACCCATAGCCCCTCCCCAACCCAAAAATAGGAGGATAATGCACTTCAATATACTCGAACCCATATCCTCCTGCATTGATAGCAATTCTCATGCTAATTGAGATAAGACTAATACTCAAACCGATAGCTTTTCTTTTTTCTTTTTACATTTATTAATAGACTAATACTTTAAACCAATATAAAATAAAGTTAATTTTGTCTTTATATTTTTTTAACTTTTCAATCTACATGGGAATCATATTGTTCAAGGGAAAGTAACTCCCAATGGAAAGTTAGATTCCAAGGAAAGTAAATAAATTTTGACATACCAAATGGTGGAATCACTTTTCAATTGATTAGATTCTCAAGAAAGTGATTACTTTCCATCATACCAAACGCTTCATTAGAGTTAATTTTATTTTGAGATTTTTGCTTCCTCTCTCTTTTCCTCTTTATTTTTTGTTATGATAAACTATACCAATTAGTACTAAACTATGGGCAGGTTTTTGTTTTGGTCACTTAATTCAAAAAAGCTACAACTTGGCCACTAAATTATTTGAAACTTTTTAATTAATTCACTAAACTATTTAAAACTTTTTATTCAAGCCATTGGGTTGTTTTGTTTTTTTTTTTTAAGTTCTGTCGGCAAGCTCCAAACTATGATTCAATATCAATACGGTGGACTAATACCTATCACAAGTAGAAGAATATACCTTAGGTTTAAGTCGATCTGACAATCAATGTCAGAGATCAGAGAACAATTCGTTTGAATTTTGGTCCATAAATTCATGATGTCCAAAGTTGTTTCATGAAAAAAAATTGAATTGTAGAAGAAAAGGGGAAAGAGAGCTTTCGATTGGTGCAAACAGTGCAAATAAAAAAAGCCATTTAACATCAATTTTAACAGTTTAGTGACATAAATGAAAAGTTTTGATTAGTTTAATGACAAACTTGTAACTTTTTTTAGTTAAGGGACCAAAATGAGTATGTCACATCTCAAAAAATCAGGTTAGTAGAATCGAGTTATTAAATCGAAGGTTTGATTTGGATACGAAATTAAATTAGGGTCATAAATAATTAATTAAAGTATTAAAATAATATAATCTGATTTTATTTTATTAATTAATCTAAAATGAGACTTAATTACGATGCTTAATTTGAAAATAGTGTGTTTTAATTTAGTTAGGACTTAATCAGAAATTGGGAGAAATTGGGAGTGACCAAAAGGGAAAATTGTCTAATTTTTGGAAATTAGTCTTCTACTTGGAGTATACCACAGTCTTTTTCCTTCTTAAAACCTAAACTCATTCAAATTTTCCCTAGACCTAAATTAGAGAGTTTCTTTTGGAATTGACTTATACTTTTAGATTTATTAACCTCCCAAACACCAAAATAACCCCCAATTGTAAAAAAAAACCACATTTTCTTCTTGAATTTTGTCATTATTCTTCTTGTGTTCAAATCCCATATTATATTTGCAAATCATCGTTTTCAACGAATTATGGTAATATTCTGACTTTTTAGGATAAAATAAAGAGTGTTGCTAATTCAGTTTGAGTTTTAAACGATTGTATGAAGATTTATGTAGATTTAATGTTTTTAAACCAAGCTTGGACAATGGAAAATTTCAAAATCTTGAGTAAACCTGTGTTTTAAAAGTGATTCTTGATTCATTATAACCCAATTAGAAGGTATTCCACTTCAATTTTATAGGTCCTTACGAAAATTTTAAGAACCAAGCAATTTTCCCTCTTTTACAAGTTCTGGAAAGCTTGAATTTTTCAAAAATTTGAGAACCATGCATTTAGGTAAAATTAATGGTTTAGAACTGGAATTGAATGATATTTGAGATGTTTGAAATTGAAATTTAGGATTAGAAATGAGACTAGAAATTCGAAACTTCAATTTTGGCAAAACTAGCTAATTTTCGGTAGTGAGAAAGGAGAGGCTTGATTTGTTTTTTTCCTTACTATACGGTTGTGTTCAAGGCTAGTTTTAATGAGTTTGTAATATGTTTGTTGTGTGTGTAAAGTGCCAGATCAACCGGGAGCCATTATGAGCAAGTCTAAAGGTAAGAAAAAGCTTATTTGAGCTTTGGCTAGTAAGCGGAAGCGTGATTGGTGAGTGTTCGAAATTGCTACTGGTATGTGCAATTCATAGTATTAATCGGGAGGTTAGAATTAGCCTAAACCCCTGTCCTAAGTTCCTAGAGTAAGCCTTTTCTATAATTTATGCATTGTTGTAAAATTATACCTAAGTAAGATGACTTGTGATATGTGATGCTATTATAGTAGCTAATATGTGAAAAAACATGAATGTTATATGTGATTTACTAATTCTAATGCACACGTATGAGGTTTGATATGTGATAGCTCAATAAGCATTCTTGTGGCACCTATAGTGAAATCAAATGCGTATTCGACAAGCATGTATTGTGTATGTACTGCAACATAGGTTGATGTCGCGACATAATAAGAGGCGTGTGGCGATACAACAGGCAATTTCATTCCAAGTTTGTTTTTTCTTCTGTTTTCGATGTCATGACATCAGAGTTTTGATGTCGGTTGAATATGCATCTTTAACTCCTAATTTGTCCTACAATACATTGTAACTTTATTTAACTATCTAAAATATAATAAAAATGACTGAAAAACATAAATTAGGACTCAAGCATGAAAAAAGAAATACTAAGATGATTTGATTTAATTATTAAATAAGCTAAAGTTATGTGAAAAAATAAATGTAAATAATAGTTAAATTATGGATATTTTGGCCTTGTGATCTCTTAAAAAACATTTAATATAGTTGGTATGCCATAGGTTTGTAAGTACTCACCTTTGTGTTTTGTGATTTGGCATTGAAGCCCTAGGACATGTTTGAGAGATAAAGGAATGTCGAGCTAGGCTCCATTCATCAAGACATACTGGTGTGTTGAAGAGTGTTTAGCCTAATGCTACACTTGTTGGATCTGGTGTCCTAAGTGTAGTATTTCCATTTAAGTACAGTTGTAATTTTTTTGAATAGATTGGTTAATAAAATTATTCACGAATTACATTAATACTTTGTATATTGTCCTCACATGATTTTTGCATGCAAAGTAAAATGAAAGCAAATCTTGCTTATTGGTTGTCTAATGTTTAACTAATACTAAGCGATATTACGTGGTCGGATCATAGTACAAAAAGACAACTTGTATTAGTAGGCAAACCTAAACATGACTTTTGTCTAATAAGAAATGAGCAAACCAGTTGAAAGACTAATATGTCATTTATCAAGTCCAATTGGGGAGATGCCTTGTCTTGGGCATCGGGGTGGATAACTCCCAAAATATAGACATAGATGCGACTGACTGTACTGAAAGTACATCGGACATGACCCAAGAAGAATAGATCCTAAAACCATTTATGGATTTATTCACTTGTGACATTTATAGTGTAGCATACCTAAATCCTGAGTGGATGGCAGACTATGTATGCGTGACTCATACACTTTGATGTAAGTAAAAGCTTGAGTTCAAATAGTTAAGGAACCGAACGATGGTATGTTTGTGTACGACTTTTTTAGTATGTAGCATCATTCACAATAATAGAATTCATAGCCCAAAACATGGGTAAATGATATCTTCTCATTGGCATTACATGGCTGATTCAAAGTAAACGTAACCATTGGTCACCCATCTTTGTGATGGATGAGTTGATCACTATTTGATAGTGATTGACTTTTCTTGAACGAAGATGTAATGATTACCATGAGATAAAATAGGATCATATTGGGAGAACAAATATTATCCCAAAGAGATCAAGGATATCCTATGAGGGTATTACACTAATGACAAGGTCATTGGACTAGAACTAAGTAGTTGTTTTTGTAATGGTATGTAGTTGGGGAGAGCTCATTCATAATACTACAGTAGAATGACTTCGTGACTAAATGAGTTTATAATTAATAGGCAAAAAAATGGAACTTAATTATAAATCATTTTAGCCTCAATTACATATGTCCAATCTATCCCTTCGCTAGCTCATTGAATCCATAAATGAATTGCATGTTTGAATAGAAATGAACGGAATGAATAGAAAATGAGAAATGAGAAATATTCAGGAATGATTATGTTTTTCTTTGAAATGGAGAAATGGAAGCATTTGGAAACAAATGTATGTTTTTAGAAATGGAAATGGAAATGAAAATTGAAATTTACATTCCTATATGGATTACTTAAAAATGATAAAAAGAGTGAGTTTAATTTTTAGTCTTTTTTGAAGTCCGAAAATAAAAATAAACTATTCGGTCATAGTGAACATGTTGAGTTGTGAAATATTGAACATATTTTCTCAAAATTTTACCAAGGGTAAAATCGTCAAAAATTTACTAGAGGTAAAACAGGGGTGAGAATATTTTTTTTATATAAATATTAAAGTTTATTTTAGGAAATAGAAAAACTGAATTGGGTCGGATCATATTATAGAGTACTGGGTCAAAAATGGCCCAGGAAGTACTCGTAATTGAACCCAATGTGAGAGAGGCCTAAAACCCTTTAGTAACATGATATGAAGGGTGTGACTGATCTGCCAAAATTTAGTTTAGTAGATTAAAACAATTTTTGCACTTTAAGAGCTTGAAAGAAAGTATTTTCATTTAAGTTTTAGTTATGTTTTGCAAGTTTTCCAATGTTAATAAAATGTCTTTTATTGACCTTAGAGGCTGAATGATGCCTAAGGGTGAGCTAACGAACTTTATAAGTGTGTAGGAGACAATTAGAAGGCATACTAAACTAATACTGGTCACTATGTTGTAACATAGAATGATCAATGTCGTAACATAGGGAGTAGAATGGAGAAATCATGATATTGTCTTTGATGTCACGTCACAGGCTAAGGGTGTCGTGACATACCCCTGAAGATATCCGAAGAGGAGTATACTGACTCCTATGTTGCGATACAAGTCTTAGTGTGTCGCGACATCAACTCTGGACGAGAATTAAACACAAGCCAAAGGGCATTTTGGTCCATACAATCAAACTTAAAAGCTCGAGAATGTTAGCTACCCTAGGGTTAAGAATGACGACCACCTGAAATCTATAAATAGGCTCCTTTGTCACATGTTATGGTCACCAATTACTTAGTTTAGTTTTCTATTTTTAAATTCAGATTAGTTTTTCATTCTTCTTAGGTTTTAGATTTTTTTTCAGTTATTCTTTGTTCTATCTTAGTTAATAACCATGCAAGCTTGTGGGGATGTGTGTAAGTTAGCAGAATGTGTCTGCCTGAGTACTGTATGTGTGGTGATAAATTGGCATAGTGTTGTCGATAACTAACTGTGGATGCCAATTAGCATTTTATGTCTGTATAACAAAGTCTAAAAAAGAAGTTGTGGTCCTTGTCTTACAAGTACTATTGATTGTTGATTATCAGAGTTTTTGTAAATCTAATTAATTCTATTTTGGAACTCACTAAGTTCAAATAAACTTGCTCCATTACTTTTCATTCTCAGGCATGTTGATAGAAGAAGAAGGATCTATTGAAGGGGACTACGCCAGAGTGCTGATTGTGAGTAAGCTATTTGTTTATTTTTGTATCATGCATGACTATGTGACAGATGGTGTATACATATCTTTTGTAATTAAATTTTGCAATTAACTACATCGTTTGTTTTGTTTTATCTCAAAAGAGAGTTGTCTATTCTTTGGAAAGTGTACGTCGAACCCTCTTGATTTGCTGATCATTAATTTTATGATTTTGATATATACGCCATAACTAGGAAGTAATTGAATAATAGTTTTTTTTATTAAGTCCTATTATTTTTTCTAAATATGCGTTACCAAATGAAAGAAGAGAAACGACTTTTACACTAAGTAAAATATTCATAATAGTTTTTTTAAAAGTTTCAAGTTAAGCCGAAGGATTTGAATCTATTAGTAATACCCCAGTCCGTCAGGCGATCTGTCTGGCTGAATAATACATGCCATGTCTTCCTAATAGGATAAGAGGTGTTATAATTTTTTGGTATCAGATCTAGGTTGAGCTAATTCTTGAAAAATCGAAGGCTAAGTCATGCCCCGCCATGCATGATATGTAACACCCCGTACCCGAGACCGTTGCCAGAGTCGGACACGAGGGGTTCACAGACTAATTTCGCTTACTATCGCAGTCCATTTTAAAAATTTTCCAGGCAAGCTGGCTAACTGCATCACTGTCACCTTAAAAATCATATCTTGAGTTTCACAACTCGAAAATCAGTTTCGTGATTTTTCCCTGAAACTAGACTCATATGCCCATCTACATATTTTTTTCTAGAATTTTTGGTCGGCCAATTAGTATAGTTTATTAGTCAAAGTCTCCCATGTTACAGGGATCGACTACACTGACCTTTGCGCATTACGACTTGGATATCTCCCTGCACAGAGCTTCAATACTGATTCCGTTGATTTCTATAGAAACTAGACTCAGAGAAGAATCTATACATATATGGAATGACTCCTAATTATCTCTGGTTAATTTGTAATGAATTTCCAAAGTCAGAACAGGGAGTCCAGAAATCGTTCTGGCCCTGTCTCACGAGAACCTGAATATCTCTTAACATACTATCCATATGATCATTTCGTTACTTTCCTATGAAAATGGATTCATTAAGGTTCGTTTACATAATTTATTCATTATTTAATTCCAATCCCACTATTTTTAGTGATTTTCCAAATCTACATCACTGCTGTTGCCAGCATCTGCCTTTAAGGTAGACTTTACCTATTTCATAGTTTCCATGATTCAACTCGCCCTTTTAGCATAAATAGCACAAATTATGATAGTGATTAACCATTCCATACCAAATGATTATAACATTATGCTCAAACATATATAAGCCATTTTCGCATGGCTATATACATTAACCAAAATATTCTTCCGCCACTAGTCTATTTTATACATGCCATAAGATAATCCAAAACATAGCAGTACCAAACAGTGGATAGTGATAGTGTGACTAGTTGCTGACGATCCCTGAGCCTGTAGCTTCGCAATGAGATCTATAAAACAGAGGAAACAGAGTAAACGGAGTAAGCATTACAATGCTTAGTAAGTTTTAAGCAGTGTCAACAGATAACAATCAAATTATAACATAGTTGTTTGTATTTTTATTTCACTCTTCCTTCGGGCATACCATCCCTTTACCGAATACGCACATCTCATCATATACAATAGGTAGATAAACTTTCACATAAAAGTGAGCTCATGTGACATAGATATATCGTATGATTTCACATCACCTCTCACACTGATCCGATGTCACATAATCATAGGAATAGCCTCATAGATTGCTCTCGTATGCATCACATAACTACCTTATGATTTAGTGCAAATCAAGCTCACATATAAACTTGGAGTACATACCTGTTTAACCTTTCGCATTGAATATATTTATAAGCAATTCTTATTACGAAGTCTTACCCGGACATAATCTCCACACGAAGTTATCGGGTCTTACCCGGACAAAATCCCCACACGTAGTCATCGGGTCTTTAGAGCTCGGATATAGTACGAGCACGAAGCTTACGGATATTAATCAGTGATAATATTCTCGCATAAAGCCTGCGGGGTTTTAACCCGGATATAGTACTGACTCAAACGCCCTTCGGGACTTATCACATTCATCACATCGGCCATTAGGCCCTATCACATATATATACACTTTCACATTCATCACATCGGCCATTAGGCCATATCACATATATACACTTTCACATTCATCACATCGGCCATTAGGCCTTGTCACATATATACACTTTCACATTCATCACATCGGCCATTAGGCCTTATCACATATATACACTTTCACATTCATCACATCGGCCATTAGGCCATACTATCATTTCATATTCGAATACTCATAAACTTACAATATCACGATTTAGAATTCAAGTATGGGTTTAATCAATAGCTTGTGAGCAACTAAAACAAGTTTATCAAGGTTCACAACATAATCTCAAATTCAGCACAAGCTGTTTTTCCTGAGCAATAGTCACTAAATTATTTATGACTGGAGCTACAAAACTCCAAATCACTTTCCGTTAATTTTTCCTGAATATAGAGTCGTATATCTTCCATCCATAAAATTTCCAGAATTTTAGGTTTGGCCAATCAATACCAGATTTTTCTTAAAGTTTCCCCTGTTTCACTGTTTGACTAATCTGACCACTCTTCACTACGAATCAAATTTCTCATTTTACAGAATTCAAAATGTGTTTTATTTGATTTCATTTGAAACTAGACTCATTAAGGAGTCTAAGCATATAAATTTTATCTTATAACCATTTTTGTACAATTTATAATGATTTTATAAAAACAGAACAGGGGATTTCGGAGTCATTCTGACACTGTCTCACACAAATTTAAATATCTCATTATCGGAAATTCCTTTGCTTACACGGTTTCTTTTATAAGAAACTAGACTCATTAAGATTTAATTTCATGTCTCATTCAGCCTCTAATTCATGTCCATAAATTTATGGTGATTTTCTAAAGTCACCTTACTGCTGCTGTCCGAAGCAGACTATTTCAAATTACCCATAAATTCCCAAGCTCAAACACTTAAGAACTTACCATTTGAACTTAGAACATATCATGGCCACGTCATATCTTACTAAATAAACTCATCATGTCCTATTATAATTGAATTTACTCAACGTTTAAACACTTAAAACTTACCTCGGATGTGGTCGAACGATCTCGGCGGCTATTCGATCACTTTTTCCCTTCCCTTATCCAACTTTGGTCCTCTAAGCTCTTGAGCTAATTCAAACAAATTTAACTTATTAAAGTCTCATTATGCTAGCTTATGGCCGAATATGACAAGGAGTTTGATAGGTCATATGGCCACCTTTAGCTCAAACACAAAATGGTCATACGCATTTTTAATCACATTGAGCAATTTAATACAATTAATCTAACATTTCCTCATGTGCACCTTTATGACCGAATACATGCAACACCAAGCTATCTATTCATTCATGTGTGCATCTTATTTAAGCATGTATATCCACAATCGAATTCATCATATAAATATCTATGATTTCACTCAAATAGTCTTATTACAACACATGGTGCTCCAACCGTTATTTAAATTCAAAGCTCGGCTAGTACACATATATACACTAGCAATCAAATACTAACATTTGCACTTCATCTTAATAGCTAGCTTAGCAAACCTTAATTTAACACATAATTCATACATATCACATTCCAAGCATTCACTCAATTCTATCACTTAAAACACACACATTACTCAATAACTTCATAGTTCAAATTCGGCAACTACACCACTAATATTCAAAATCATATTCGGCCTTAGTACTCCCTTGTTAGCTGATTTTTCTTCATTTAGCAACTAGTGCACATATGTGCTCATTTGCTAGACTCTACTTCAGCCAACTACCCTTTCTCATCCAATTAACATGAACAGCATTTTCTCATGACATCAAGCATTCTTTAATTCGGCTATTACTAGTATGAACTTTAACCATTCATATTTTTAGAAAGACCAAGTTCTTTCCTCAATACATTCATCATCAAGATTCAAGTAAAGCAATCAAAATTTCTTCCCTTATAACCTTAGCCGAAGGCTCTATTCACCCATCATTAGTGGAAATTTTTGCATGGGCTAAGCAAGAACCATGATAATTTACCTAAAACAAGTAATTATTTCACAATTTCAACACAATGTACTAACCTTCCTAAGGATTCAAGTGACCGAATTTTCTTCCCCTCCTTTGCTTCTTCTATTCGGCCAAGTTGAACAACAAAGAAAGAACTTTGTTTTTCTCCTCTTTCACTAGTCACGGCAATGGGGAGTAAGGGGGAGACAACTTTGGTTTCTCCTCCCACTCACCTCATGTTTTATCATTCTTAATTCATTCTTTTATTTTCTACACTCATAGTGCTAATAAAAGAATTCATATTATCATCAATGACCCATCCATGGCCGGCCACTACTCAATAATAATGGATATTTGACATGCAAACCCTTTATTCATATGACATGCATTAATTGATCCTTATGATTAACTATCACATTTTAAAAGTGTCATACATAAGTCCTATTAACTAAATTCATATGCAATTAACTAAATCGAAGCTTAAAACTTTCACACATTCATATTCACATATAATAAACATAAAATATGACGGCTAATTATTTTTATGACTTGATTTTGTGGTCCCGAAACCACTTTTCAACTAGGGTCAAATTAGGGGTGTCACATGATATGTCTCTGGCATAGTCATTGTAGTTTTGATTAACTTAAGTTATATTGTAGCTAAAAACAATGTTGAAAGCTCAAAAGAAGCAAATGCGAGGAAATTGAAAGTCATGTACCTCCCGCATAAGGATAGGGTTCTGCAGTTGATTTGAGCGCGGTTGAAAATGATTTTCGCAATGCTTTCATCACAATAATGGATCAGTGGTTTGACCAGTTCATGGGAACAACTCAACTACCTTAGCCGCCACAACAACCTTGGCCTGAAGTGGTACTATTAGTACTTCCTACACCTTAGGGACACATTTTAAAGGAGATCTTGTGAAAGAGATAGGTAAGTGTGGTGCTAAGAAGTTCCCGGGGGTATAAGGGCGGTAATCTGTGATTGCAGAACAATGGCTATCTCGTGTATGTAGAGTAATTCAGAGCTGAAGTGCACTCTGACGGATAACCTCTTATGCATTGTTTCATTGTTGGAAGGGGAAATGTATCAATGGTGGGAAACACTAATCAATGTGACCCTAGAAGAGCTGATAGATTGAGAATTTTTCTTAACAAAATTTAGAGAAAAATATGTTAATCAGATGTATGTTGAGAAAATGAAAAAAGAGTTTCTATATCTCAAATAGGGATAAATGTCAGTAAAGGAATATGAGCGTGAAATTTTTAAACTTAGCCGCTATGTGAGAAACATGTTTTAGACTGAAAAAGCCTTATGTGTGAAGATCAAGTGGGGTTTAAGAGATGAAATCCGTGCCCTAGTGGCGGCATCAGAGGTTTAAAGCCTAGTGGCCATGACAACCAAAGCTCAGAAGATGGAAACGGTTATCTAAGAAAGAAGTAGAGGGCAAGATAGAGATAGAATGAAGCATGAGATGTCTAGTCCACCACCTTCCATGAATTTTAAGAATCCAAAAGATAGAAGTTCCTCTACACCAAGGAGAGATTTTCAATCCTCAAGTTTTCGTTAAGATGGAGGTGGACGAGAAGCTACCTCATTAGTAAGAACAGGTGGAACCAGGATGATATGGGACCTAGTAGGTGAACACTGTGGAAAGAATCATAGGGGAAAATGTTGGAGATGTGTAGGAGCTTATTATACATGTGGATCTTCAGACCAGTAGATTAGAGACTGCCCCTCAAAAGTTAAAGCCATCTCAGAATAATATGTGTGTGGGTCACAAACCACACAATAAGAAACGAGACCCGAAATAGCTATGAAATGGGGATCAAGTCAGGGGACCCCAAATAAGAATTATACCAAGCCCTATTCGGGAGTGCCCGCTAGAGCCTATGCAATGAAGGCAAAAAAAGATGCAGATACCAGTAGTTATTATGGGTACATTTTTTGTACTGAGAAATAATATTCATGCATTAATAGACCATGGGTCAACTCTTTCATACTTCTACACAAAGGTCATAGAATGTAAGAGTCTAGAAGTCATTTCTTCTAAGATAAATGTGTTGGGGACCAACCCCTTTGGTCAAAGTATAGTGGTTAGTAGAGTAACTAAAAGTTGCTTGTTAACTTTTGGCGAACACATCTTTTTGGTGAACTTATTACTACTAAGTTTTCATAAATTCGATGCTATTCTTGAACTGAACTGGTTAACCAAATATAGCACCTTGGTAAATTACCAAGCTAGAGGCAGACGATTATTAACTACAGAAGGGAGAGAAGTGTTACTGCCTGGCGTACAGCCCAATGTGGAAGTTAGAATAATTTAGCAGTATCTACTAGAAAGCTAAAAGTTTTAGGGTGCAGATGCCTACCTGGCGTATATTATGGATTTGACTAAGTCTAAGAAGGACATCAACCAAGTTTCGATTGTAAAGGAGTTTCCTAATGTGTTTCCAAAATACTTCCAAGCATGGCACTGGATAGAGAGGTAGAGTTTACGATTGAAGTAACACCTGGTACTACACCCATATATTGTGTGGCCATTGGAACTGAAGGAGCTAAAGAAACAACTACAAATTCTTCTGGACAAAGGATTTACTCGACTAAATGTATCACCTTAGGGCATGCCAATCTTGTTTGTGAAAAAGAAAGATAGGACTCTCCGCTTAGGCATTGACTACCATCAACTAAACAAGGTAACTATGAAGAATAAGTACCCATTACCTCAAATAGATGCTTTGTTTGACCAGCTAAGTGGAGCTATAGTTTTCTCAAAAATTGACTTGCGGTCTGGCTACTACCAAATGAAGATTAAGGGTGATGATGTTCCGAAAAGCATGTTTCGCTCACGCTATGGACATTATGAGTTCCTAGCGATACTGTTTGGATTAACAAATGCGCCCACAATATGTATGGATCCGATGAATAGAGTCTTCCAGTCTCACATGGACCATTTTATCGTTGTCTTTATTCTAAAAGTATGGTAGACCATGAGGAACACCTAGAGATTGTGTTAAGAACCTTACAAGAGAACAAGTTGTACATCAAATTTAGTAAGTGTGAATTTTGGCTAAGAGAAGTCTATTTTCTAGGTCATGTTATCTCTGCAGAAGGCATCAAGGTAGACTTGGATAAAATAAAAGTTATGCTCGATTAAAATCTGCCAAGAAATGTCATTGAGGTACGTAAAAAGGATTCATCATGTTAGTAACACCTCTCACGCGACTATTAAGAAAGAAAGAAAAATTTGAATTGACAGAGGCGTGTTAGAGGAGCTTTGACAAGCTGAAGGTAATTTTATTTGAGGCCCCAATTTTAGCTAAGCCGGAGTTTGGCGTGGAGTACACTGTGTTTACTGGTGCATCCCTAAATGGACTGGGATGTGTGCTCATGCAAAGAAGAAAGGTTTTGGCATATGAATCTCTCCAGCTCAAGCTACTTGAGAATAACACTGAAAATCTAGAGACACTATCTCTGTGGGGAGAAGTTTCGCATGGTTCTCGAGCCATAAGAGCTTAATGAACTTGATGGAACAAATGGATTTGAATCTACACCAAAGATAATGGATAGAACTACTAAAGGACTATGACTTGGAAATCGAGTACCATTTTTGAAAGGTTAACATAGTGGCAGAGGCTTTAAGCAAGAAACCTATGGCAGCTTTGGTATCTCCTCGAGCGAATGTTCATATGACAGACGATGGATCACTGCTTGCAGAATTGACTGCCCTACCTATCTTCCTTTCACATATTTTGGAAGAACAACTAAAGGATGTAAAGTGTGATGAATACAATAGCCGAATGACATCTAGAGAAGAAATGAACTTCACCCTAAGAAGGGATGACGAATGTCGGTTTATAGGTAAAATGTATGTGATACGAGTCTCAAGGCCCAATTTCAGGCTCATGGATGTGATGGGCTTACACTACCTCAAGGGCCAACAACAAGGTCAAAGGTCAAGCAAATCAAACCAAGATTCAATCAAAGCAGTATGCGAGGATGAATCTTTTTAAGGAAACAAAGAATGATACACGCACGTAATGAGTGAAATGTATTAAAGTCAATTTAACAAAGCTGTCAATTTTCAAGTTGAAAAGATTATTCAACTTACAAAAATTTTTTAAATGGGATCCAGGCATTTTTAGATTAAGATGTCTCATAGCATTCGGAGATTTATCTCTTAACTTCGAAACGGACTTTGAATATTCGACTTTAAGTTCAGGAACTCAAGTTATGATCGTTTTAGTGAAGATCGCGCAAGTAAAATTTTTGGACCAGATTATTATAAAAATTACGAGTTTTGTGTAACACCCCAAACCCGAGACCGTCGCCGGAGTCGAACACGAGGTGTTAACAGACTTCAAACCACTTATTTGACATTTCCCAGACAAGTTGCCAATCTGCGTACTAGTCGCTTTAAAAATCATATCTTGAGTTCTGAAACTCGAAATCCAGTTCCGTAAATTTTCCCTGGAACTAGACTCATATACCTATATGGTAGAATTTTTGTAGAATTTTTGGTCGGGCCAATTAGTACAGTTTATTAGTCAAAGTCTCCCATGTTACAGGGATCGACTACACTGACCTTTGCACATTACGACTTGGATATCTCCCTGCAAAGAGCTTCAATACTGATGACGTTTGTTTCTATAGAAACTAGACTCAGAGAGGAATCTGTAAATATATGGCATGACTCCTAATTATCTCTGGTTAATTTATAATGAATTTCCAAAGTCGGAACAGGGAATCCAGAAACCGTTCTGGCCCTGTCTCACGAGAACCTGAATATCTCTTAACATACTGTCCATATGATCGTTTAGTTACTTCTATATGAAAATAGACTCATCAAGATTCGATTACATAATTTATTCACTATTTAATTCCATTCCTACTAATTTTTGTAATTTTTCAATCTCACGTCACTGCTGTTGCCAGCATCTGTTACTGAAGCAACTATGCCTATTTTGTGATTTCTCATTGATCTAACTAGTAATTCATCATACATATCACAAAATTATAATCATGACTAGCCATACCAAAGGCTACCCATTGTCAAACATCTCCCTACTACACTATTGCCATATCATGAATCTTAACACCAAAATAATCAACCATGACATATGGCATAAAAAAGTCGAATTACCAAGACTTACGACCTAACATTATAAAACCAAACCCAACCCGAACATTTATGCCATTTTCGCATGGCTAAAAGTTTACATGCCAAAGTTCAAACACAACATAATAGCCTATACATGCCGAAATGTTCTCCTAAGCCGACTAAGAAGAAAGTACCAAAACTTGCTAGCTGCTGTGATGACTTCGATGACGGCCCGACCACGCGAAGGAAACGAATCCAAGAAGCCTAAAATAGGTGACAAGGAAAACACCGAGTGAGTATATAACTCAGTAAGTCATAAGCAATGCACTACCATCCATTAATAACATTATCACAAGAGGAAACAAAATGGAACGAGGCTAGTTACTCCATCCACACCGAACCATACCATAGTTCCTTAGGCCTATCGGTTCCATCTCATACCAAGTCATGCATTCACATTCCATATACTAATTGATAGGATATTTGAGGCATTTTCATACGTCATTTTATTTTCATTACAATCATACAACTAGACGACCTTTCACTTATTCCACGATAAATCTTATATACGTGACTTCAAGTATAATTGTCACATAGGTTCAAAACTTACCAAGCTCAACTCCAAATATAGACGTAGCGCCTATTAGCCATGAACTCAAGGTACTTACCTTTTTCCGCTGTCCAAAATCGACTCGGTAATGTCGCATCCTTAATGTAAATAATTTATAGAAAGTATATATATAGTGGGTTCGCACACATAGTGCTTAATAATCAACCACGCACACTTAGTGCCATGTACTTTAAACTCGCACACTTAGTGCCATGCATTTCAAGTTCGCACACCTAGTGCCAATCTCACAACCGTGAACACTTATTGCCCGCACACTTAGTGCTGAAAACCAGCCACTCTATAGGCTTCACTTCCTTTTTACATTCGACAAATTTCATCTCTACATACATATACATTTGTATACATTTCATCTCATTAAACACAATTGTATAGGTATTACGATCATTTAAATCAATACCAAAGATATGCTTAATGACTTACCTTGTGTTAGGTAAAATAGTTCCAAGTCGGCTACTCGATGACCTTCGATTTTCCCCTTGTTGGACGCCTCTCCTTTAGAGTCTTGAGCTTAAACAAATAAATTAACTCATTTAACCGCTTTGCTACATATATTGGTATCCACATTTTAATGATTTTATGACATACGAAACGACATGGTAAAATTTTCATCTTGCTACTTTATGTTCTTAGCTATTCGGCTAATAACCTCATGCAATTACCATACTATCAATAATCTAATCACACATGCATATGCATACTTGGACATTCGGTAATCACCTTTGCTAATTTTAAACTCAACATCACATAAGCTCCCAAGTGATGGCCGAATGCTTCATTTGTTACCCAACTAACCATTCAACAACCTCAACCTCATTACCACCCTTTTATGCCTAATTATCTAAGTCAAGATAAGATCATCAACATGCCTAACTATAGCCGAATGTGCAACATTAATCTATCATTCCTATCTCATTTAACACTTAACATTTACCACATATCGATTCACCAAACTCTCCATCTATTCATGCTCTCATATTCGGTCACCCATACCCATACTAACCATATAACTAATTAATCCTAGGGTTAAACACAAGTGCAATATTGAAGCACCATGGCCGAACCTTCATGAAGTTGCTAAGACCCCTCATTTCTACTCCTCACACACTCTCACATCCAAACCTTTTTATTAAACACTCAAGCTCAATCATCTTCATGCCTCATCACCACAACATCAAAACACCAACCAAGAAAGACAACACCCATGGCCGAATATCATCTCCATCACATAGCAAGATTTAGACCATGGGCTAGGTAGAACTCAAACTAACAACTAAAACATGCATGCATCTCATGGAACATCATCAACATACCTTAGTCTAGTTACATGCATGGCCGAATCTCTTCAACCTTTCTTCTTCCTTCCTCCTTCAAATTTTCGGCCAAGGTGTTAAAGGATGAACACCCTTTCTCTTTTTTTTTCTTTTCTTTGTCTAGTTACGGCAAATGGAGGGGGGGGATGGATGAGACAACTTTGTTTTCATCACCCCTCCCTTTTCATTACTTAATTACTAACCCTTTATTTATTCTTTCTAACATAACACACTAAGCCAACATGTTCCCAACATGTTTCCACCCATAGCATGGCCGGCCACTAGCTCAAATTTTGGGTAATTTGACATGCAAACCCATCATTTTCATAACATGCATTAATAGGCCACTTCACATTTGCCTAGCACATTTCTAAATTTTCTCACATAAGTCCTATTTAATAAAATTCACTTACAATTAACAAAATTCAAACATGAAATTTCCACACATGCATATATACATATAATAAGCATCAAATATGATGGCTAATTATTATTATGACTCGGTTTTGTGGTCCCGAAACCACTTCCCGACTAGGGTCAATTTTGGGCTGTCACATTTTGGACTTTTAATTCTAGTTTAAATCATATTGGGTTCAGGTTTTAGGCTTAATTTTTATTATATATGATCCCAATATTTTATATATCAATTCTTATTATTATATTATTTTTATGCTAATTTTTTATAGTTATTAAGTAATTTAAGTTATTTAGGAGTTTTATGTTAATAAGAAAGTTTAGTTTAAAACTACTTCTTGTTTAGGTTATTAGAGTTGTAGTTCACTTAAGAGTTTTATTTAGATTTATTTAGCTAGCTTATATAAATGTCTTTTCATTGTACACAAATCAATTGATTTTTATTCAGCAACTTCTCTTTTGAGTTCGTAAATTCTCTTTGAGTTTTTGTTTTCAAGAAATTTTCTTGAGTTTTATTTTAGAAGAGTTTTAACAATCTTTTCAGATTGTAGGGATCATCTTCAAACTTTTTCTTGCCAAGTTTTCTTTATTGGAGGGGAAACTAGAGCTGCTTTAAGGGGGTTGTTGATTCTTCTTGTTTCCTATCTTTTTTAGTTTCTTTTTTTTATTATTCTAATATTTAATTTATTGTTCTATTTTATTTATCTTAGTTATTTATTTTAATTTTTTTCTTTAATTTTTTATTTGACCTGGATTTGTTTGTATTTCAGGTTGTGTCAAAATTCAACTCTTTCTAAACGTCTAGTGCCCTAAGTCAAATTCGCTACTTGAACAAACTTACGATCCTCATTCACTACTTATTCCTATCATTTGGTATTAGTTGTGCCAGTAGGAATTGATTTAAGACAAGAATTGTTAAAGGAGGCTCACCAAAGGCCCTTCTCGCTTCATCTAGGAAGCATTAAGATGTATAATGATTTAAGGAGTTTGTATTGGTGGCCTAGAATGAAGAAGGAGATACCAAAGTATGTCTCGGGTTGTTTGACATGTCAAAAAGTTAAGTAAGAACATCAAATTTCTTCAGGGAAACTATATCCTTTAGAAATTTCTAGGTGGAAGTGGGATAAGATCACTATGGGCTTCATTTCGGGTTTTCCTCTTATTCTTACTAAAAAGAACTTAGTTTGGATGATCGTAGATCGACTTACTAAGTTAACCCATTTCTTTCCAGTATGTACAAACTATTCATATAAAAAAATGGCAAAACTCTACATATCTGAAATTGTACGGTTTACGTAACTAAGTCAGCCCATATCCTGCTAGTACGCACCGACATCCATCGTGTCAAACTGAGATCCAAGGTTGACGTCTAGGTTGTGGAAACAACTATAAAACTCTTTAGGAACCAAGATACGGTTTAGTATTGCCTTCCATCCTCAGATAGATAGACAATCATAAAAAGTAATTCAAGTTCTTGAAGACATGCTCAGAAGTTGTATGATATATTTTGGATTAAACTGAGAAAAATACCTTTATTTGGTAAAATTTGCATACAACAACAGTCGCCATGCCAACTTGAGAATCTCAGCTTTTGAAGCGCTATATGGAAGAATGTGTAGATCACCCACCTATTGGTTGAAGCTTAGTGAAAGGAAGATAGTTGATCCTGATTTGGTATGGGACATGAAAGAGAAAGTTTTGATCATACAAACCCATTTAAAGGCTGTTCATGATCGACAGAATGCTTATGCCAATAAAAAAGAAGAAGGATATTTTGTTTAAAGTAGGAGAAAATGTATTTTTGAAAGTTTTTCTTTAGAGAAAGGTTATAAGATTTGGGTTAAAAGGGAAATTGAGCCCACGATTCATAGGATCATACAATGTCCTTGAGCGAGTTGGACTAATGGTGTATAGATTGGCACTACCTCTAAAACTGTCAAAGATTTATAATATATTTCACGTGTCCATGTTGAGGAGATACTGATCGAATCTAGACCATGTGGTACAAGTAGAGACACTGTAGGTAGAACCTATTTTGTAAAGAGGAGTTTGTTTGTATTTTGGTACGATAAGTGAAAGAGTTGAAAAACAAAAGAATTCTACTGGTAAAAGTTTTATGGAGGAACCACAATACATAGGAAGCCACTTGAGAGAGGGAGAGTATGATGAAAGAGCAATATCCTCAGCTTTTTGTAGGTAAGAATTTCGATGACGAAATTTTCTAAGTGGGGGAGAGTTGTAACAGCTCGCCCGGTGTAGACCATATCGATATGCTATTGGAGTATAGTTGAATAAACCAGGATAGAAGAATGTGAGATCGGTGAACTTCTTTATAAGTTTGGGTGGCATATTCATAGATTTGACAATATGCCCATTTGAAGGTGAACTTCTTTATAAGTTTGGGTGGCGTATTGCATAGATTTGACAATATGCCCATTTGAAGAACGCCTTGCTAGAATTTCCATTTGGCGAACTCTAGGATTTGATAGACAATTTTTTGTGGCAATCCGCTAACCCAAACTATTTGGGGCGAACTTGTTAGTTTGCGGATTAATAGACTTGTTTTCCTTGCTTTAGCATTAAAATGATAGCTCGGTAGGTATCATTAGAGTTTAGTTGAGACTTAGTTGGAATTGAACTAGAGTATTGTAGATGGCAGCTTGATATGTTTAGTTTGCTTATTTTTTAGTACGAGCAACGTTTTACTACTCACTAAATTGATTAGTGGTAATAGTTAATTTTGGTAGATGTTTAGGCAAGCCTATTCTCTGGTTTTAGGGGCTATAGAGGGATTTTCTGTCCCTCCCACTAAGCCTTGTCCTTGCTCTTTTCTAAGTCTCTGGAAAATTTTAAAGTATATTCATTAGATAAGACAATAAAGGTTTCTAGTAGCTAGCTAAAACACCCTTGTTAAGTACAAGCTTATTGGTAATTTCTGGAAGGCCCTTAAGTTGTTGTCGAAATGATTTACATTTTTGCATTAGGCATGCATGATTAAATTAGATAAATGGTCTGGTGGGCATAACTATTTCTTATTTAGCTTAAGAGTCTAGTGAAGGTCCCGACAATTGAGGTAAATGACCAGTAGGGTAAAATTTGTTCTGAAGTTTTCGGTGAGTTCCTTCTTACATCCTTTGAGTTATAAAACTTCCATGATATGTGGGTATGTGTGGTAAGTTGCTCTTACTATAAATGAGTCAATGTGTTGTGTCTGAATGTGCGTGAGAGTATGGTCATTGTAACAAAAACACCCTCATTGTTGTACAAGCCTAGTACCAAAAAATTTATGATATGGGAAAATTGTGGAAATGAAATCTATGTATAATACCTCCGGTAGGGCAACTATATTGCAAGCCAGACTAACAAATCATAGCCCGACCTTACAATACATGTAATGCCCCGAATTTGGGCCTAGAAGTATTGGGCCTTAAGTATGGGTCTATAAAGAGGTTGTATATAAGTATTTAATTGTGCAATGAAATGACACAATTAAGATGTCTACTCAAGTGGTTAAGGGTCCTGAGAAGAGTTGGAAAAGTCTTGGGTTTAAACCTAGGCTTTAGCAAAAATTTTGGTTTCAAGTGAATAAAACCTTGGATGCTTGGGTGAAGGTTTTTTAAATTATTGCGTTAAATAAATGACACAAGGAAGCATGTGATCTAGTTGTTGTGGCGTCATTAAGGTTGCAAGGGAGCTTGGGTTCAACTCTTGGCTCTTGCAATTTATTTTGGTTTTTCTTTTAAAGGAACCTAGACTTTGGCCTATAGACCTTTTAATTAGTTGTGGATTATTTATGACATAGAAAGAGCTTGTGGTGGAGTGGCAAGGTGGCGTGTTGTATAACTGTGAGGTCTGAGGTTCAAGTCTTCGGATACGCAATGGAGTATTTATTTTGCTGTTTGAGCTGTGTAGGAGGTGGAGTTGGACTAGAACTCTGTGGTTAAAGTGGTCATAAAAAAATAAGGAATTTTTCTAATGGTTGAAAGTAATCCCAAATTGGGAAGCTAACATGAGAATTGGCGAAAAGCTGGCTTTAAATAGAGTGGATGAGATGAGTTGGTGATCACTGGTTTGAGGAGGGATTATTTCATACCTGTTTAACCAAGGTTGGTGATCATGGACTTCGACGCGTTCACATTAACAAGTGTGTATTCACGACCTTCTTTGTTGGAAATCAGTAAAAACAGAAATGCCGAAACTTCGACATTTGAGGCCTTATGAGCGTACGATCGCTCGTTGGGTAAACCGAGCCCACAAACCATGGACGATAGACTGTAGAGGCCGTCATGAGCGTTCTCGTGTACTGGGACAGTTTTGGGCCTCGATGGGCCGAATAGGCTCGATGGGCCCTGTGGGCTCGCTTGTGTAAATCTAACTATTAGGTGCGAAGTAGTTGGGCTTGTCATGTCGTGTGCATGGCATAGGCCGTTAAGGGCTTCATTAGGCCGAAATAGGCTGTGTGGGCCCAATGGGCTCGTAGGTCCTACACAGATTAAATCTGCAATTTGTGACAATGTACTGGGCTATGGTGTTCGCATAGCCGTGACTGAAATTGGGCTAAATGGGCCACACGAACGTGTGGGCCCACCTGGGCCGAGTAATTGGTCTTAGGCCTATTTGTACCATTATGTCTGTTTAGGTTATTTAAGGCGCTCGAGGGGACGGTGGACTTTCTGTTGGGTTGTTAATACCCCTAATTTGTAAAATTATAGAAATACCCCTGTAGGGTAAAATAACTGTTTTGCCTTTGTGGGTAAATGACCGACCTAGACTATGAATTTGACTGATTTGATTGTGATTGTATGACTGTGATTTAACTGACTTGACTGTGGTTGTAAAACTGATATGCTTTTAATATATGTTTAAATGATTGCTACTGAGCATGGCCATTCTGCATACACATTTGAGGAATGAGCATGACATACACGACATATTGCATGGGGTTGAGATTCTGATTTGGAGGAAGTATTGTTCTGGTGGCTTTGCCACGTATTCTAATATTAGTGGCTACGCCGCTATTAGCAGCTTTGCTGCGTTATTATTAGCAGCTACACTGCAATATTGGTAAGTTGGCTAGGTGGGTCGATTTAATCCCCACATGGTGAGTTAGTTGGTACGAGTGGTGAGCAGAATGGATTGGGTTGGGTTGCATTCTTGTATTGTATTATACTATTTTGGGCATAGGCCCACACTGTTACTGCATAGGGCTTGTACTGTTATTGAATAGGGCTCAGGCCCAGACCGTTATTGTATGCATTGTTATTGTAGTGGGCTCCGGCCCAGACTGATTCTAAATTCTATTGGTTTACTAACTGTTTTAGTTTAGGAGGCGATTAAACACTGAGTTTTCTTAAACTCACCCCATTTATTAACTATGCAGGTAATCCCCAGCGTTAGAAGGATTGGTGCCGCGAGGGACCCGGAGGTGGCCACACAACTGCTATTGTTTCTGATTTTCTGTTAAGTTATCTACTTACAAGTACTTATATTTGATCTGGACTGTAATAAGGCCGCTTTTAATTTCTGGTTCTAAAATTGGAATTGTATATATTATTTTATAACTGCTGGAGTAGACCACGAGTTTTTCCATAACAATCATTGTTTTTCAAAATATCACGTTTCTACAACTGTTTAAATTAAGCTTCCGCAACAAATAAAGTTTTAAAGGTAATAATATTTTTATAAGAGAATGACTTTTAATAAACCAATGTAAACTGAGGTTTTCACAAGTTTTAAAATAGCCAGAAGTTTTAAATTGTAATAAGGGTTTTCAATAAGAACATGGTTTTCGAAAAACACTTCAATGTGACACGTCAGATTTGGGCCTAACTTCTTGGCCGAGTTTGGGGTGTTATATTTAGTGGTATTAGAGCCAAGTTGTAAAACTCAACTGTGGAATGGGTTTTCAAAATTTTGTATTTCATGAGGTTGTTTTCAAATATGTAAGTGTTTTGAGGTATGGTTCTGGAAAGTGTGGGACACCAAGTCTTTGGCACCGAATCCCTAAGTTTCTGAAACTGTTGTTTGTTTTCATTGAAAAGCAGTAGATAGAAACACTGTGATTTCTTAAATATTAGACTGTATTGCTACATGTAAAGCTAGAGTTTGTATTTTTCTGTGTATGTTCTGGAAATGGTATGCATGTGTTATTTATCCGCTCCGATGGATAGATGGTTTGGTGCTTGCTTGTATTGCTAGGATCAGAGCGTGCAGCGATAGCGTAGTGTGGCAGGCTAGGTTGTGTGACTATTCTGATAGTTGGAAATTTTTGAGGATTCATTCGACTGAGTTTGTCTCTGTGGGGAGCACCGGTGATGTTTGTGAAGAAGAATGATGGATCCATGCTGATAAACCATAATTTATACATATTTTTACCCCAAGTTTAACGTATTTTATGGATAATTTTCCATTAGAATTGGTGAATTCGATGCTCCTAATGCTTTAATTTCACGTTTTACACTTAGGAGAGCATAAGGGAGCGAAGGAACGAGAAACGGGCCAAAAACGGAGAAAATGAGCCAAAGTACAAAATCAACATGGCCTGGACCTCCTCACACGGGCAGACCACATGACCGTGTCAATTTGGCAGGCTCGAGCACAGTCTGAAGTAATCGTACATGAGCGTGTCCCTATCGAGCCCAAGTTGAGTCCAATTCGGAAAAGTCTAATTTTGAGGGCTCATAGGCACTCCAAAGCCTATAAATACACTCTAGAAGAGGAGAAAAAGGGACACACAGAATAAGGAGTAAGGAATTACTCCAAGGAAGCCGATTGATTTATCTCAGAAGCCGGATTCATCATCAAGACTAAAGATCTCTCCTCAATTCCACTTCAAGAGTTTTGGGTTTTCTTTATGTTTTATATTCTTTATTATTCTGAGATGTTTTCTTATTTAGTTATGAACTAAATCCCCTAAATACCTAAGAGGAATGAAACCTAAGACGATTCTTGTTATTATTTTCTGAATTGTATGCTAAATATTTAACTTGTTCTTAATTATGTGTTCTTAATTCTTGTTTTGATATCCCAGGATACTGATTCAAGATAAGCTCTTATTCAGAGGAGGAATAGACCCTGTCTAAGAGTACATTTATCATAATTAAGCGGAGTTGATTGCGCGCCTAGACATAGGGTGACAAGATTTTGCCGGATTAGGGTGAAACCTAATAAGGGGATCCATAGATCGAGTTAATGCAACCCTAGAGTGTTAATTAGAGAAAAGTCTCGGTTATTCAATCTAGGGATTAGACGTTATTAGTCTTGAATAGGGATAATAACCTAACTTAGGGATCTCTACGGAGTAAGTTAAATGAATAAATCGTCCGATTCGGAGCCTGAATAACAAGTATAGTCTAGGTGGATTTTTCCTTAGGTATTGTCTTAATTTAATTGATTTTCCCAAAAGCAATTCCCCAATTCTATTCTCTGTGAGTTCTTAGTTTAGGTAATTAGTTAGTTAAAACAAAAACCTTTTTATTCTTAGGCTAGATAATAAAAAGACAGTCGTTACTAGTACTTTTAGTTCCTTTGGGTTTGAAAATCTGGTCTTGCTAAAACTATACTACTCTTCGATAGGTACACTTACCTACATCGTGATAATAGTTAGTTTCAAGAACGATTAATTATAAATTTTTAAAACCTATCACGAAATAACGCGATCAAGTTTTTGGCGTCATTGCCGGGGAACTAAGATATTAGGAACGCTCAATTTTTATTACTTTAGCCTTTTATTTTTCTTGCAATTTAATTTTATACTATTATTATTACTTACTTATTTACTTTTTTTCCTTTTCTTGGCAAGTTTTTATAGTTTATGACTAGAAGAAACCCGTCAGGGCCACTGCTTTTTGACGAAGAAATCGATCGCGCAATTCGAAGAAACCAATGAGAAATAAGGTGAAGATTAAGATACACGGAGAATGAGCAAGAAGACGATACTTAACCCCCAACCGAAGATATGGTTGAAAACCAAGGCAATCAGCTACCTCCTGCAATTGCGGTTAATCAAAATCCTGCTCCACCCACTATGTATGATTATGCTAAACCTTCTTTAATAGGAACTGAATCAAGCATAGTTAGACCTGTTGTAGCTGCAAATACTTTTGAATTAAAACCTAACACTATTCAAATGATACAACAATTTGTTCAGTTTGATGGTTTGCATGATGAGGATCCCAACGCTCATTTAGCCAACTTCTTAGAACTATGCGATACATTTAAAATTAATGGCGTTTCTGATGATGCCATACGTCTTCAGTTGTTTCCCTTTTCATTGAGGAACAAAGCTAAACAGTGGTTGAATTCGTTACTACGAGGGTCAATTACTACTTAGGAACAAATGACAGAAAAATTTTTACTAAAATATTTTTCGCCGACTAAAACGGCTAAATTACGTAATGATATCTCTTCTTTTGTGCAGATGGATTTAGAAACACTCTACGATGCATGGAAGAGATACAAGGACCTTTTGAGAAGATGCCTCCACCATGGGTTACCGCTTTGGCTCTAAGTACAAACATTTCACAATGGTCTGAATCCTTCGACTCGACAAATGGTTAACACAGCTGCGGGTGGAACCATCAACAATAAAACACCGGAAGATGCCTATGAGTTTATAGAGGAGATGTCACTGAATAACTATCAGTGGCAAGTCCTGAGGACAAAGCCAAAGAAAATAGTCAGCATTTATAACGTCGATTCGGTCACCATGCTCTCTAATCAGGTAGAACTCTTAAATAAAAAGATTGATGGTTTTCTTAATTCTTTACAGGTTCACCTAGTAATGCAGTGCGAAGCAAGTAGAGGTGGAACAAACCATTCGAAATACCAACCTTATGGCCACAGCATGGATAAAGAGAAATTAAACTACATGGGTAATAATCCTCGACCGCAAAACAATTCATATAGCAACACTTATAATGTAGGTTGGAGGAACCACCCCAATTTCTCGTGGCGCGGTCAAGGAAATCAAAGACCACAACATCCTCCGGGATACAAACAACCACCCTACCAACAGGAAAAGAAGCCAAACCTTAAAGAGATGTTCTTAAGGTTTATATCAGTGTCAGAAACCCATTTTTAGAACAACAAGACAACACTTAAAAATCAACAAGCGTCAATCCAAGGGCTCGAAACTCAGATAGGCCAGCTTTCCAAACTAATCTCCGAACGACCACAAGGTAGTTTGCAAAGTAATACTGAACCTAACCCAAGGGAATAACTCAACGCAATTAATATTCAAGATGACGAAGGAGTCATTGAGCCTGAACCAGAACTGAGGTAAGAAACTGTGGTAAGCAAAGGTCAAGGTGAGGTAGATCAAAATACAAACAAACCAGTGACTGTCGAATATAAACCTCGTGTGCCATACCCCAACGCGACAAAGAAAGACCACTCAGATGAACAATTTGGTAAATTCCTTAAACTCTTAAAAAAATAACATATTAACTTACCATTTATTGAAGCTCTATCGCAGATGCCAAACACAATGAAATTTTTAAAGGAACTTTTAGGAAATAAGCGAAAGTTGGACGAGGAGTCGCATGTGGAGCTGAACACAGTTTGCTCGGCCATTCTCCAAAATAAACTACCCAACAAACTAAAAGATCCAAGGAGCTTTACTATTCTTTTCTTAATTGGTAGTTTAGATGTTAATCATGCATTAGCTGATCTAGGGGCTGTATCAACGTCATGACTTACAAAATGTTTAAGCAACTAGGTCTTGGGAAACCCAAACAAACTAGGATGAGCATTCAATTAGCAGATAAAACTATAAGATTCCCTAGAGGTATTATTGAAGATGTGCTAGTTAAAATTGATAAATTTATATTTTCCGTTGACTTTATTGTTCTAGACATAGAAGAGGATAGCAACACTTCCTTAATTCTAGGAAGACCCTTTTTTGCAACTGCTAAAACCATCATTGATGTTGGCACAGGTGAACTCACACTCCGGGTGGGAGGTGAAACAATCACCTTTCAAGCTCGCAATTCTGGCAACACATTAGGAATTGAAGGTAATCATTTAAACTATTCTACTAAAACTAATAATATGGTGCAACCTATTTTGCAGAAAATGAGTCTGAAGGAAGCACTTGAGTCATTCTCAAGCAATAGTAAAGGACCTGTTCATAAAGATCGAAGATTACAAATCGAGGAACTCGATGAATGGCGGACGCACAAACCAAGAACACCTGACAAACCGAAACTACGCCAAAACGAGCCCGATACCTCTCCAAATCAACTTAAGATTGGTGATAAGGTCTTATTAGATGCCACAGATCCCCACATTGTCACTACCACACCGAATGAAGAAATTCCTCTTACGGTACTCAGTATTTTTCCATTCGGTACGTTGGAGGTGAGTCATCCCATGTTCGGCACTTTTAAGGTAAACAACACCCAATTAAAACCTTATTTTGATGAGATTGATAGTAGGAATGAGGAGTATAAACTCCTTAAACCACCATGACCATTCACTGGAGAGGTAAGTCGAGCTTAGACTATAAATAAGCACTTCTCGGAAGGTAACCCGAGCACTAACAATATTAATTTCTTTAAATTTAGTATTTAACTCCTAACTTACTAATAGAAATCTTGAATACAGGTGTTTCCACAGAGACACGGCCAAGCACACGGGCGTGTTTAAGCCCATGTGAAAATAGGGAAAAAGATTTCCCCAACATGGGCTACGATTAAACGCCACAGCCGTGCGATATGGCCGTGGTCGAGCTTCCGAAAACAACACGGTCTTGCGACACGCCCGTGTGGAAGAACTGTGGGCGAACCTATTAAAATAGCACGGGCGTTCGACACACCCGTGTGGAACACCCGTGGTCGAACCTGTTAAATTAACACGGGCATAGGGCTTGCACACACAGGCGTGAGAGAAGTGAACGAAGCTAGACACGGTCGTGTATTACGGCCGTGTAAACCTACACGCCCGAGGAACACAGGCGTGTACTAAATCTCAGACGCGCCCAAATTTGAAATTCGCGAATCACACGGGAAAAAATTAGGGAACACAGGCGTGTGACATGGCCGTGTGCCCCAAAATCTATAAATATCCTGCACTATTCACTTTCTTCCCCATTTAAAAACCCTAACCCCAGCCGTTGTAACTCCATACGGCCTCCCTGCCACGCCCGTGTGCCGCCTCCAACTTCATTTTTAACGCTCAATCTCTCTCCCTTAGCGTTTGTTTACTCCTTTCACTTCTATTTTACTTATTACTAATGCTTATTATTAGCATAATCTTCACTGCTTTCGAACTATTTTTCATTTTGCTCATTATTTTATCATTTAGTTTGCATTCTTAGGTTTGTTATTATACATTACGTGTTAAATCAACTTATTAGGGAAACCTCATACCCATGACTTTACCATGCTCATTCTCATGATATTTCGATGCCAATGTCTATCATTCAATTTGCATTTTTCAATCATGTTGTTAGAAAAGCCTCACACTTTTGTCTTACATATTTCATTACTAAACCCATTTTCATACAATGATAATGTCACGAAATTATTATATTAGTTATGTTTGGTTGTGGCTGAAATTCTGCTTTTTATTTGAAGATTGTATTCCCTTTACTTTGTCCATTCATCAAGATAACTTGATTCTAAACGCAGGTACCATATCATCTTCACGTGGTAAAAAGGCCGTCGTACCTACATCGAAGAAGATGATTGCGCGTCCAACCACGGAAATTCCTCACCCTCTCCTGCAGTTCCCCCGAGGGCCCCAAGAAGAGCTTTTCCAAATACTACGGGCCCGACCCTTAATTACGGGCCGCTGCATTGACTGAGATGCCGTAGAATAAGTTCATATGGCTGATGTGATTTGGGCCCTCCTAACCACCGACTCTTGGGAGCTGTTCTTTGGGATTATTGAGCTGACGTATCTCGAGCTCACGATGGAACTATGCTCAACGTTCCATCTTTAGACCGTAATGACAAATTACGATGATCCCGGCATGGTCCAGTTTCGCCTAGGTGGGTTAGTCCACCAGCTAAGCGTCCCAGAGGTCGGTGCTGCACTAGGCTTATATACGGAAGAGTTCAAGGACGAAAATGAACTACATGCTCTCACTCGCCACATACATTTTTCTCCCTCGGAGTGCTGGCACACTTTGGCCCTTGGCGCAGCCTCCTACAATCCTAGCCGCACCAAGGCATCAGTTCTCCCACCATCCCTAAGGTACCTACATGCCATTTTGGCTCACACAATTACAGGGAGGCAAGAGAGCATGGGCGTCGTCAACAGTCACGACGCCTACTTCTTATGGTGTATGTGTAATATCCCGAATTAAGGCCTAATCAGAATACTGGTTTTGTGACCACAAATCAAAGATAGAAATAATTATTTTATGATTATTTTGAGGTCTATGATATGATTGCATGATTGTGTGAAAATTTTGTGAAGAAATTCTATGCATAAAGTGCTTAATTTGAAGTTAGGGACTAAATTGAATAAGTTGCAAAACTTGCATTCTAGAAGTTTCTAGTATGAAATTGCTTTGAAATATTAATTAGGAGGTCTTAAGTGTCAATTTGACCAATTTCTAAGTTTATGGACAAAAATTGGACATGGATGGAATTTTTGAAAAGTTTAGTAAAAAGGGCATTTTGGTTATTTAGGGGTAAAATGAATTAAAATACAAAATTAAAAGCTAATTTTGTTCATCTTCTTCACCATGGACGTGTATACCAAGGGAGACTCCATGGCTAGGGTTTCCAAGCTTCCAAGTTCGATTATGACAGAAATCGAGATTCGGGCTTAAATCGGGAAAATACAAGGTTATGGACTAAAATGGTAAATTACCGTTTCTGGATCGAGGTAAGTTCATATGATAATAATAATGCAATGTTTTGTTTGAATTATATTTCTTACTATTATTGCATATATTGTATGATTTAATATATTGGAAAAGTTGATGGAATGGTGTTTATGATGTGGAAATATGACATGAAAGAATGTTACATGAAATACAAGAAAATGATGATACATGACAAGTGATATATGAAATATGTGATATATGTTATGTAAATTCTTAAAAGCTGATTTGATATTTGAGTTGTGTCTTATTATACTATGAATGGACAATTGATACTATGGATAGTGAGATCGAAACTTCGAGTAAGTTCGTACATAAAAAATCTATCGATTCTTTTTATGTTATTATATTTTGATATCATATGAAATGTGTCTACCTATCAAATGGTTATTTGTTGTAAGTTATGAATTTAAATTGATTATGGACAATTTAGTAAAATGTTGAAAAGTGAGGAAATTCCCGGTTGAACCTTCGGAATAGAAACGATACAAATGAACTATTGTGAGGTCACGTGTGTAGTACTAAGTGCAGGCTACTACGTGTACTAGATAATTGGTCGCATGTGTAGTACTAAGTGCAGGCTACTATGCGTACCCGAAAACTGTGATCACGTGTGTAGTACTAAGTGCAGGCTACTACGTGTACCAGATTATTGGTCGCATGTGTAGTACTAAGTGCAGGCTACTATACGTACCAGATAGCTTCGGCTACAAGTGTGGAAATGGGAAAATGTGCAGGCAATTGTGTATCTGTTATTATTCCGATGAGTTCAACGGGAAATCGATTAAATGAAAATACATGTGAAAGTGATTATGTGATGAACAAGTGCAAGTATATGTTTATTTGAATTTATGAGTAATATGCTCGATATTTGAGCGAACCTCGATAAAATAGAATGGATTAAGTGAATTGTGTAAAAGTGAACTTTAGTAGTAAAACAGTGTTGAACAACAGCAGTGCATGACTTTGAAAATTTACCAAAACGTGTGTAAGTTGAATTAAATTTCAAAAAAATTATGAAATTAAATATTAATGATTCTGTTTTCATATAAAAGAAACAGGGGGAGCAAAAGAGTTATATATTATGTGATATTATAATTTTTGTTAGATAGTGTCAGAATAAATTCGAGATCCCCTGTTTTGAGTTTAGAAATTCACCATAAATTGTAAAAACATTATTAAGAGTCATAACTTACATGCATGGATTCCTTATTGAGTCTATTTTTAAGGGAAACAAACGGAATGGTCATTGAAATTCTGTACAGGGATAAATTTGGTTTGTAGTGGATAGGGGTCAGAGTAGTCGTACCCTAAAACAGGGGAAACTTTAATGAATAAACTGTACTAATTGGCTAAACCAAATATTCTGGGAATTTTATGGGAGAAAGATATATGAATCTAGTTTCAAGAAAAATTAACGAAAGTAAATTTGAAGTTTTGTAGCTTCAGATATGAATGATTTAGTAACTATAACTAGATAACACAGCTTAACCTGAACATTTATAATTGTATAATTATAATGTTTTATCTAGAAAAGCATGGTAGTAATTGCTTATTATTTTCATATGAACTTACTAAGCGTAAAGCTTACCCATCCTCTCTAGTTCTTTAGTATTGGCAGGTCGGCTCGGGGTTGGAGATCGTCGGAGACAAAATCACACTATCAAACTATCATTTTGGAAGAATTAATTCAAATATTAGAAATATCAAGTGAGTGGCATGTATAGGAAGTTAGTTTGTGATATGTATTTTTATTATGATTTTGACCATACGTATCAGTCTGCATTGAGTTACCATATATGATCATGAGATGTAGTCCTTATCCATTATGGTTTATAAGTTTAATTAATCGTGTCATGTCCTATGTTTTGATGTGATGATATAGTTAGCTTTGTTTGTTATGCATGTGTTCGAAAAGTTTTGAATTAAATGAAATTTTATGGCCCGATTTTTGTCTATGTGTATTGTTAAGTTTGGTAATGCCTCGTACTCTGTTCTAGCATTGGATACGGGTAAGGGGTGTTACATTTAGTGGTATCAGAGCTATGGTTTAGTTGGTTCTCGGACTAACCTAGCATGTGTAAAAGTCCAGCTATACATGCTACTGATCTGTGATTGTGTGATGTCTCCCGACGCGTATGAGCACCGTCTTGTTTAGAGAGAGGTACCCTCCAACCGAGCTGCACTGTCCATGTTCAATGTGATGCGAAGGTGTTTGAATAAAATTACGATTATGATGAGTTTCGATTTAGAAAAGTATGAATAAAAATTTATGATATATATATAAGTGATAACACATGAGATGAAAGGTCATGTTGTGATAAATATCCATACTTGCTTGATGCTCATATGATGTAGTGTATTTGACTTACTTGATAAGATGAACGAGATAAATAGAAATTCGTATAGGCATGAGTAAAAGTTTCTAATATCATGATATGAATAAAAATGTCATTGCCTTGATTGAACGTTGAATGTTGATGAATGTCAATGATATTTTTAATGAGATAAATGATTATAATGAAATGAATTTATCTATGTTAAATTGTTTGGACTGAATTATATGATTGTAATGATATGTATATGATGATGCACGAAATGAAAGTTGCGATTGTGATGCAAATATCTATGTTTGTTTAACCCTTATATGATGTCATGAGTATGATTTGTTTGAGTAAATGAATGGATAAGTCAAGTTATCCAGAAAACTTAGGATGCATGCATAAGTATACTTGTCTAAATGGATAACTAGAAAATTTGTGTAAACCAACATGAATGATGCATTGCCTGAATAAATGATATGATTTTGATGATGTTGTTATGATGATGGAAATTGTGTCATATGTATATGTATGAGAAAGTCGAGTCAAAGGCCCTACAACTCCTTCCCCTTACCGAAGTGGTGTTTATTATGGAATTTCATGAGATTTATACTGAATAAGTTTCCGGTTGAGAAACCAAAGAGTTCAGTGGTATAATAATTATAAATATGATTAGAGATTGAAGAATGAGTTGGTAAGTAAAGTTAAAGCTAGAAAAGTATCAAATTGGCATAAGGATTATTGGAGCTATGCACTGTCCCAGTTAAAGAATAAATTTACTTTGGTAAATTGAATTACTCAGATACAAGGTCGAGAAAAGTGTAAATCAAAATTTTTTCAGAACTAGTCTTCTTTAGTGAAAAGTAATACGAAATTTGTAAATGTGTAATATCTGAGTGTGATAGTTACGGCTGGACAGATTTTAGTAGTTTCTTCTAAGATGTTCTATGTGTTTATTCGTTCCCAGAAATATTTCTATGGTTATTGATCTTTTGAAGAAATTTTTGTTATATGGGGATGTTTTCTAATCCTGATGTTAGACGAAAACATTGGTAGCCTGACTGGTTTATAATTTGTATTACTCTATTCCTTCGGGCATTCCATTATATTCTGCCTGATAAAAAAATTGGTGAGATAATATGTATGATACTATGATTCTGTTTCTTCTACTTGATGCTCAATTTGATATGTATATACATGGGAAGATACATTGTTCTTGTTGCATTTGATTCTAGTAAGATTAAATGATGTTTTCTACTGGATTTCTTTTCTCTGAGGAATTATTGGGATCTTCTATATTTTCCTATGAGTTTGGTTTTCAATTTTCCGGCATAGTATCGTATCTTGGGTTTCTTTATTCTGGATTGCTTTATTCTGGGTTTTTCTGTCTTGGATTTCTTTATTTGGTTTTCTTGTTATCTTTATTCCATAATTTGTCAATTATGACTCATGTTCGGAGTGCATTCTTCAGCTCGTGATAATCATGTCAAGTATGACTACTTCTGATTTGATTTGGGTGATGTGGTGATTTCAGTATTGGGATTTTTCAAATTTTCATGTAAGGTTTGACAACAGTAAAGGTATAAGTGATAAAAGTGCGAGTTTCAATCGGTATGGTGGATTACTTCTCTCAAGTAAGTCAATTATAGTTAATGTCTTCAATTGAGATATTTTGGCACTTGAACTAATGCAATTGAGACAGTTTTGATTAACGTAATGAATGAATAGTAAAGGATGGCATGATGAATTGTTTTGTAACTAGAAGAAAGGATTATTTTCGAGATTATATCAGAATTATTTTCGTAGCGGAAAGAGGGAAATGTGATAGTGAGTAGTAAACTAAAAGAGTACAGTGAGGATCGACTTCTGATGTTGAATTTCAGATTGGATCTGATTCAAGGTATTATTATTATTCTAAGGCTTATACAGAAAGAATTGTATGAAGCTCACAAATAAAATTTGCCTATTCGTTCAGAAAGTAATGACGTGTATTGTAATTTGATTCAGATGTTATTGGATTGTGATTTATTGATGATAAAAATCTGTATGATTATTTCGGAAGAGTGCAGGTCCCTTTGATTGATGGATTTCTTGGAATTTTAGTCTCCATTAACCAAATTGAGATCTGGTTTTATGTCAAGATGACAAGGGAAACAGAGAAGGGTTGAAAATTTAAGAACAATTAAGAGATGAGTCCGTAAGCTTTCAGAATATATGAGAAATTAAAGAGATATATTGGAGGCACTGCCTAAGTGAAAGTTCTTCAGCACTGAATATGAAATTGAGGAATCTAAGTGAAGACCACTTTTCTGGTAAGATTTTCGGGGACGAAAATCCCTAAAGGGGAGGAGAGTTGTAATATCCCGAATTAGGGCCTAATCGAAATACTGGTTTCGTGACCATAAATCCAAGATAGAAATAATTATTTTTTGATTATTTTGAGGTCTATGATATGATTGCATGATTGTGTGAAAATTTCGTGAAGAAATTCTATGCATAAAGTGCTTAATTTGAAGTTAGGGACTAAATTGAATAAGTTGTAAAACTTGCATTCTAGAAGTTTCTAGCATGAAATTGCTTTGAAATATTAATTAGGAGGTCTTAAATAGCAATTTGACCAATTTCTAAGTTTATGGATAAAAATTGGACATGGATGGAATTTTTGAAAAGTTTAGTAAAAAGGGCATTTTGGTCATTTAGGGGTAAAATGAATTAAAATACAAAATTAAAAGTCAATTTTGTTCATCTTCTTCACCATGGACGTGTATACCAAGGGAGACTCCATGGCTAAGGTTTCCAAGCTTCCAAGCTCGATTATGAAGGAAATCGAAATTAGAGCTTAAATCGGGAAAATACAAGGTTATGGACTAAAATGGTAAATTACCGTTTCTGGATCGAGGTAAGTTCGTATGATCATAATAATGCAATGTTATGTTTGAATTATATTTCTTACTATTATTGCATATATTGTATGATTTAATATATTGGAAAAGTTGATGGAATGGTGTTTATGATGTGGAAATATGACATGAAAGAATGTTACATGAAATACAAGAAAATGACGATACATGACAAGTGATATATGAAATATGTGATATATGTTATGTAAATTCTTAAAAGCTGATTTGATATTTGAGTTGTGTCTTATTATACTATGAATAGACAATTGGTACTATGAATAGTGAGATCAACACTTCGAGTAAGTTCGTACATAAATAATCTATCGATTCTTTTTATGTTATTATATTTTGATATCATATGAAATATGGCTACCTATCAAATGGTTATTTGATGTAAGTTATAAATTTAAATTGATTACGGACAATTTAGTAAAATGTTGAAAAGTGATGAATTTCCCGGTTGAACCTTCGGAATAGAAACGATACAAATGAACTATTGTGAGGTCACGTGTGTAGTACTAAGTGCAGGCTACTACGTGTACCGAATAATTGGTCGCATGTGTAGTACTATGTGCAGGCTACTATGCGTACCCTAAAACTGTGATCACGTGTGTAGTACTAAGTGCAGGCTACTATGTGTACCAGATTATTGGTCGCATGTGTAGTACTAAGTGCAGGCTGCTATGCGTACCAGATAGCTTCGGCTACAAGTGTGGAAATGGGAAAATGTGTAGGCAATTGTGTATCTGTTATTATTTTGATGAGTTCAACGGGAAATTGATTAAATGAAAATACATGTGAAAGTGATTATGTGATGAACAAGTGCAAGTATATGTTTATTTGAATTTATGAGCAATATGCTCAATATTTGAGCAAACCTCGGTAAAATGGAATGGATTAAGTGAATTGTGTAAAAGTGAACTTTAGTAGTAAAACAGTGTTGAACAGTAGCAGTGCATGACTTTGAAAATTTACCAAAAATTCTGTAAGTTGAATTAAATTTCAAAAAAATTATGGAATTAAATATTAATGAGTCTATTTTCATATAAAAGAAACAAGGGGAGCAAAAGAGTTATATATTATGTGATATTATAATTTTTGTGAGACAGTGTCAGAATAAATTCGAGATCCCCTATTTTGACTTTAGAAATTCACTATAAATTTTAAAAAAATTATTAAGAGTCATACGTTACATGCATGGATTCCATATTGAGTCTATTTTTAATGGAAACAAACGGAATGGTCGTTGAAATTCTGTACAGGGAGAAATTTGGTGCGTAGTGCACAGGGGTCAGAGTAGTTGTACCCTGAAACAGGGGAAATTTTAATAAATAAAATGTACTAATTGGCTTAACCAAAAATTATGAAAATTTTATGGGAGAAATATATATGAATCTAGTTTTAAGGAAAATTAACAAAACTAAATTTTGAGTTTTGTAACTTTAGATATAAATGATTTAGTAACTATAACTTATAGTGTTTTATCTTGAAAAGCGTGGTAGTAATTGCTTATTATTTTCATTTGAACTTACTAAGCATAAAGCTTACCCATCCTCTCCATTTCTTTAGTATTGGCAGGTCGACTTGGGGTTGGAGATCGTCGAAGGAAAAATCACACTATCAAACTTAATTCAAATATTAGAATATCAAGTGAGTGGCATGTATAGGAAGTTGGTTTGTGATATGTATTTTTATTATAATTTTGACCATACGTATCAGTCCGTATCGAGTTATCGTATATGATCATGAGATGTAGTCCTTATCCATTATGGTTTATAAGTTTAATTAATTGTTCCATGTCCTATGTTTTGATTTGATGATATAGTTAGCTTTGTTTGTTATGCATGTGTTCAAAAAGTTTTGAATTAAATGAAATTTTATGGCCCGATTTTCGTCTATGTGTATTGTTAAGTCTGGTAATGCCTCGTACTCTGTTCTAGCTTTGAGGGGTGTTACAGTATGTCGCAAGGGCACGTCATCGACCTCGCCTATTTCATCGCCCTTGCGATTCAGCACCAGATGGAGCGGCATTGGAAGGGGGTCATCTCCATTGGCCCCTACATGACTCGACTGGTGCGACACTTCGGGCTCCTCAACATCACGGCCCAAAAATCATCCCTCACCCTCATAGGCCAGATGTCTCCACAAGGCATCTCGAGTATGCTTAGCATGAGGATAATCGAGAAGCGCCGAGGAACCTACCCTCCCTAGTATTGTCTCGTCCAATCTATCGAGGAGGAGGCCTACGAGGACATTCCTGATGATGTCCCTCTACAGCACGAGGACCCACCGAGTCATCCACCACCACCCTCTCGTCCAGTTCATGCAGCGACTTCATATGCTGACATCTCTGAGCGATTCACAAGATTCAAGCAGCATTGTTTTCAACGATTTGACAACATTGATTCTACTCTACAGCAGATTTGTCAGCACTTCCACATCTCATCGCCAGTCCCACCTCGCGAACCATCCAGTGGTGAAGATGTTTAAAAATATTTATTTATTATTTTATGTTTTTAATTTTTATTGAAACAACTTTTTATTTTTATTGTATTTTAGAAATTTTATTTTTAATTTTTAATTATTAATTTTGGTTATTTCTTTTTGAGTAATTATTCTTCCTAATATCCCCTAAAAAGTTCCTGATTTTATCACAGTTATATAGAGCTCTTAAGCTCATCGTCACATAGGAACTAAAACTCCACCGGGAAAGGTTCTCCACGACTGCCATGTCCTGATCGACCATGATCATTGCTACTACTAGATATAATATTCTTTTAGCGCAAGACTTATGGACTAATGAACCTCTATGACCGCTGGAGTATCCTCCTCCACTCTCGAACCTAGTACTCTCCAAAACTCTAGTTCGAGGAATTCATGATACAGGAAGTTTCACTTCTCTTCCTATCTTATTTTTATATTCTATAATACCTATCTTTGTACATTGAGGGCAATGTACATCTTAAGTGTGGGGGGGCATTCATATCATTATTAGAAAAATCCCTAAATAATCACCTTGTTCTCCTAAAAAACTCTCATATCATATTTAGGATAAATTTTAATTGATTTATGATTTTGATTGATATATCTTGAGTTAAAACATCAAGATTTATGCATTGATTGTTTAAACTTTAAGATATTAGAGAATCAAGCATGATAAGTTGATTTTTAAGAATTTAAAATTATAGGTTGTTTCCCCAAGTCTAGGTATTACTTTGAATTGGAATTCATGAGTCTAAACATCAAAAAGCCATAATTTTTGTGAGATTTTCGAGCCTTTTGAGCATCTATTAATCCTTTCATGCTCACTTTTATTATTGCTTTGAGTGCGTCAGTATTGAACTGTTATTCTAGAACTTGCTTGATTATGCATGTCGAGACCACACCATTTGATTTGATTTATCAAAATGATTAAGGCACTTAGGATTAACCCACTCATGCCATGAAAAGCCTACCTCCACGATTAACCCCTAGTAAACCCCCTTGAGCCTAACAAGCCATTCATTATATTAACCTCAATATTAACCCTTAATCTATTATTGTTGAAATCCCCTAAATTAATTTGATTCCTATGTCAAGATTTGAGTAGAAGAAATTGCTTAGCTATGTCTTGTTTGTAATAAGTTAGTCTATGATTATTTAACTTGTTCTTAAAAAAATTATGTATACATATCTGTAATATCATATTCTGAGAAGGAGCTCTGTTGTACGCAAGTAAAGATTAACTCTTTTTCTAGTTAGGTAATTTTTCAATTCAATCTCGATTTGAACCCTTTCTTTCAGCTTGCGACCACACCCCCCTAACCAAGCCTCACTACAACCCTTTAAAGACTTTTTAATTGATGTATCATCTTAAATTATAGTGGTGGAGATTTGATTTTCATGCAAGCCTATGGTCATGACTTTTCATTATTGACTATTGAGTGCTTCATTTATTGTCCTTAAACACCTCGAGTGATTTGAGTGAATCTTCAGTAAGGATGTGAAACTCTGTGATATTCTGAATCATAGGAAATTACTCAGATGAGGAGAGACACCTATGTTTGCATGATTAAATACTCAACTCAGAATGTTTGAAACTTTTATGTTCTTTTAGTTGAAATTCTCAATGTATGATTACCTATGGATTATTATGAGATATTATCGATAGAAATTATAAGTTGAAAAGAATTTATTTTGATTATGAGTTGAGAATTTTGCTTGAGGAAAAACAAATGCTTAAGTGTGGGGGTATTTGATAAACCGTAATTTATACATATTTTTACCCCATGTTTAACTAAGGCCTCTGTTTTGATTCAGCTAGAGCCTGGGAAGGAATTTACTGTTTATAGTGATGCATCGCACATTGGATTGGGTTGTGTGTTGATGCAAGAAGGTAAAGTGGTTGCTTATGCATCTCATCAGCTCAAGCCTCACGAGACAAATTACCCCACTCATGACTTGGAATTAGCTATGGTGGTATTTGCACTGAAGATTTGGAGACATTACTTATACGGTAAAAAGACGATTATTTACACAGATCATAAAAGCCTCAAATATCTTCGTACTCAACAGAAGTTGAATTTTAGGCAACGAAGGTGGATAGAGTTGCTTAAGGACTATGATTGTTCAATTGAGTATCACCCTGGTAAATCTAATGTGGTAGCTGACACACTGAGTCGTAGGGTTGTATCTGATTTGAGAGCAATGTTTGCTCGTCTCAGCCTGTTCGATGATGGTAGCTTGTTAGCTGAACTGCAAGTGAAAACGACTTGGATTGATCAAATTATGGAGAAATAGTTGCTAGATTAGTCGCTAGCTTCTCATTTTCGACAAGTTGAGAATGGTGAGACCACAGATTTTGAGCTAAATAAGAAATGAGTGTTATGTTTCCGTGGAAGAGTGTGTATACCGAGAGATTCTGATATGAAGCAGTCTATTCTGCAAGAGGAACATAGTAGTCCGTATGCTAGGCATCTTGGCAGAAACAAGTTATACCAAAATCTTTGTGAGTTGTACTGGTGGCTAGGATTGAAATACGAAGTTACTAATTATGTGAGTAAGTGCCTGACATGCCAGCGAGTTAAGGCTAAGCATCAACTGCTTTCTGGGTTACTGCAGCCAGTTAAAATTCTACTTTGGAAGTGGGAGAGGGTAACCATGGATTTTGTGAGTGGGCTACCCTTGACGCTGACAAATAAGGATTTGATATAGGTGATTGTGGACCGATTGACTGAATCTGCCCATTTTATACTGGTCCGTACTGATTATTCGTTACAGAAATTGGCCAAGTTGTATGTGGCTGAAATTGTGAGAATGCATGGTGTACCAGTTTTTATCATATCTGAAAAAGATCCTAAATTCACATCTCAGTTCTGGAAAAGTTACATGAGGCATTGGGTACAAGGCTGGATATCAGTACTGTGTTCCACCCTCAGACGGATGGGCAGTCAGAGAGGGTGATTCAGATATTGGAAGACATGTTGAGAAGTTTTGTAATTGATCTCAGAGGCAGCTGGGAGGATTATTTGTCGTTGGCAGAGTTTGCTTATAACAACAGCTACCAGTCCAGTATTTGAATGGCACTGTATGAGGCTTTATATGGTCGTAAGTGTCGTACTCTTACTTGTTGGACCGAGTTGGGTGAATGGTGGATTTTGGGGCCAGAATCAATTTCTGATACAGAAGATAAGGTGAAACTAATTTGAGACCAGTTAAAGGAAGCTTCTGATAGGCAGAAGTCTTTTGTAGACTTGAAGTTTAAAGAGATCGAGTACTCTATGGGGGATTATGTCTTTCTAAAGGTCTCACCATGGAAGAAAATTTTGATGTTTGGGCGGAAAGGCACGCTTAGCCCTAGATTCATTGGACTTTAGCGAATACTTAGACGGGTAGGACCGGTCGCTTATCAACTTAAGTTGCCTTCAGAGTTGGATAGGATTCATGACGTGTTTCATGTTTCAATGCTAAGGCGGTACCGTTCTGATCCCTCGCACATAATGTAAGTTGATGAAATTGAGGTTAGGCTGGACTTAACTATCGAGGAAGAGCCGGTGCAGATTTTGGATCATGATGTTAAAGTATTAAGGAAGAAATTTGTTCTTTTAGTTAAAGTGCTTTGGCGTAATCACGGTTCAAAAGAGACCACGTGGGAACCAGAAGAAGTGATGCGACATCAATACCCTCATTTATTCTGATCAGGTAAATTTCAAGGCCAAAATTTCTTTAAGGGGTAGAATTGTAATGCCCCAAATTTGGGCCTAGAAATATTGGGCCTTGAGTATGGGTCCGTAAGGAGTTTGTATATAAGTATTTAATTGTGTAAGGAAATGACACAATTAAGATGTTTGCTCAAGTGGTTAAGGGTCCTGAGAGGAGTTGGAAAAGTCATGGGTTCAAACCTGGGCTTTAGCAAAAATTTTGGTTTCAAGTGAATAACCTTGGATGCGTGGGTGAAGGCCTTCTAAATTATTGTGTTAAATAAATGACACGAGGAAGCATGTGGTCTAGTGGTTGTGGCGTCATTAAGGTTGCAAGGGAGCCTGGGTTCAAGTCTTGGCTCTTGCAATTTATTTTAGTTTTTCTTTTAAAGAAAGCTGGACTTTGGCTTATAGACCTTTTAATTAATTGTGGATGATTTATGACGTGGAGTGGCAAGGTGGCGTGTTGTATAACTGTGAGGTCTGAGTTTCAAATCTTGGGATGCACAAGGGAGTATTTATTTTGCTGTTTGAGCTGTGTGGAGGTGGAGTTGGACTGGAACTCTGTGGTTGAAGTGGTCATAAGAAAATAAGGAATTTTCCTAATGGTTGAAAGTAATCCCACATCGAGAAGCTAACATGAGAATTGGCGAAAATCTGGCTTTAAATAGAGTGAACAAGATAAGTTGGTGATCACTAGTTTGGGGAGGGATTATTTCATACTTGCTTAACCAAGGTTGGTGATCGTGGACTTCGACGCGTTCTCATCAACAGGTGTGTATTCACGCCCTTCTTTGTTAGAAATCGGTAAAAGCTGAAAAGCCAAAATTTTGGCATTTGAGGCCTCACGAGCGTGCGATCGCTCGTGGGGTAAACTGAGCCCACAAACCATAGGCGATAGACTATAGAGGCCACCATGAGCATGCTCGTGTACTGGGGCAGTTCTGGGCTTCGATAGGCCCCGTGGGCCTCGTGGGCTCGCTTGTGTAAATCTAACTGTTAGGTGGGAAGTTGTTGGGCTTGTCATGTCGTGTCCATAACATAGGCCGTTAAGGGCTTCGTTGGGCCGAAATGGGCTATGTAGGTTTAATGGGCTCGTGGGCCCCACACAGATTAAATTTGCAATTTGTGACAAATAATGAACTGGGCTATGTGTTCGCATAGCCGTGACTGAAATTAGGCTAAATGGGCCACACGAGCATATGAGCCCACTTGGGCCGAGTAATGGGCTTTAGGCCCATTTGCACCGTTATATCTGTTTAGGTTATTTAAGTCGCTCGAGGCGACAGTGGACTTTCTGTTGGGTTGTTAATACCCCCAATTCGTAAAATTACCAAAGTACCCTTATAGGGTAAAATGATTATTTTGCCCTTGTGGGTAAATGACCGACCTAGACTATGAATTTGACTGATTTGATTGTGATTTTATGACTGTGATTTAACTGACTTGACTGTGGTTGTAAAACTGATATGCTTTTAATATATGTTTAAATGATTGTTACTGAGCATGGCCATTCTTCATACACGTGTGAGGAATGAGCATGACATACATGACATATTGCATGGGGTTGGGATTCTGATTTGGAGGAAGTATTGTTCTAGTGGCTTTGCCACGTATTTTGATATTAGTGGCTACGCCACATTTACCGCTACTAGCAGCTTTGATGCGTTACTATTAACAGCTACGCTGCGATATTGGTGAGTTGGCTGGATGGGTCGATTTCATCCCCACATGGTGAGTTGGTTGGTACGGGTGGTGAGCAGGATGGATTGGGTTGGGTTGCATACCTGTATTGTCATTATACTATTTTGGGCATAGGCCTACACTGTTACTATATAGGGCTTAAGCCCAGACTGTACTGTTATTGAATAGGGCTCAGGCCCAGACTGTTACTGTATGCACTGTTACTGTAATGGACATTCTGAATTCTGTCGGTTTACTAACTGTTTTAGTTTAGGAGGGGATTACACATTAAGTTTTCTTAAACTCACCCAATTTATTAATTGTGAAGGTAATCCCCAGCGTTAGAAGGATCGATGCTGCGAGGGACTCGGAGGTGACCATACAACGGCTATTGTTTCTGATTTTCTGTTAAGTTATCTACTTACAAGTACTTATATTTGATCTGGGTTGTAATAAGGCCGCTTTTTAATTTCTGGTTCTAAATTTGGAATTTTATATATTGTTTTATAATTTCTGGAGTAGACCACGATTTTTTCCAAAACAATCACTGTTTTTCAAAATATCACATTTTCGCAACTGTTTAAATTAAGCTTCCGCAGCAAATAAAGTTTTAAAAGTAATAATGTTTTTACAAGAGAATGACTTTTAATAAACCAATGTAAACTGAGGTTTTCACATGTTTTAAAATGGCCAGAAGTTTTAAATTGTAAGAAGGGTTTTCAATGAGAACATGGTTTTCGAAAGACACTTCAATGTGACACGCCAGATTTGGGCCTAACTTCTAGGCCGAGTTTGGGGTGTTACAATACGTGTTAGACTTAACAAGGATATGAAATGAAAATAGATATGGTTGATATGTGATTTTGATGTTTGAGGTATGGGCCCGAGATTGGCACAAGGATAGGTCGTTAATAACCATGCAAGTTTGTAGGAGATGTGTTTAAGTCGGTGGATGTGGTTGCTTGAGTACTGTATCTGTGGTGATAAATTGGCATAGTATTGCCTCCAAGGAACTATGGATGTCAATTAGTGTATTATGTCTGTATAACAAAGTCTTATTAAAAAGTTGTGGTCCTTTTCTTATGAGTACTGTTGCTTGTTGATTTTTAGAGCTCTTGTAAATCTTATTAATTCTATTTTGGAACTCACTACGTTTAAATGAACTTACTCCATTACTTTTCATTCTTAGGCATTTTGATAGTAGAAGAAGGATTTGTCGAACGAGACTACGCCAGAGTTGTGGTTTCCCGAGTGAGCTATTTGTTTATTTTTGTATCATGCATGGTTATGTGGCAGATGGCGTAAACATATGTTTTGTAATTAACTTTTACGATTAACTACATTGTTTGTATTTTCTTATCTTAAAAGAGAATTGTCCCTTCTTTTGAAAGTGTACGCTGAACCCTCTTAATTTGCTAATCATGAATTTTATGATTTTGGTATATACGCCATACCTAGGTAGTAGTTGAATAATAGATTTTTCTTTATTAACTCTTATTATTTTCTCTAAAGCTGTGTTACCAAATGAAAGAAAAGAAATGACTTTTACATTAAGTAAAATCTTCATAATGGTTTTTCTAAAAATTTCAAGTTAAGTCGAAGGATTTGAATCTATTAGTAATACCCCAGTCTGTTGGGCAGTCTGTGTAACACCTCTAACCCATAACCGTCATGGGAATAGGTTAAGAGGCATTACTGGACTTGTAACTCAGTTCAGAACAATCATTTATCAAATATAGTCTCATTTCAGTAAATATCAATCATTCACATCCAATATATATTTAAATCGAGCATACAAAGCTTAAATCATGCATTCGAGACTAAATCGGTAACATATGAAAATTTTAGAAAATTAGAAAAATTTCAACATTTCAAGTATCACACGCCCGTGTGAACAGGCCGTGTGCCTCACACAACTAGTAGACACACCCGTGTCTTAGACCATGTGGAAATAAGACATAAATATTGACTTGCATCACATGGCCAATGACACGTCCGTGTGCCAAGCTATGTGAAAATTGAAGAGTATACTGACTTATCAACATGGCCAAGTCACACGCCCGCGTGCTAGGCTGTGTGCCATTTAGGGGGTATATTGACTTGTACCACACGGCCGGTCAAACCCCCTTGTGTGAGGACGTGTGGAGCGTACTGACTTCAATTCCATTTCAACACCAAGGGACACATGGCCGTGTAACATGACCATGTGTCACACACAGCTAAGACACACGCCCGTGTCCCTGCCCCTATGGACAAAAATAGGCTATATGCAAAGCCATTTTGCCACCCTATTTTCACAAGCTTACACAAGCATAAATGATACATTTTTACAATGCAATAGGCAGCCATTTCATACACATAATATACCAATTCAACATTGTACTCAATTACCTAATTAATACTATGCATAATCTACTCATATATCAACTACATATCAAGACTTCACTTGCACATTTTCATTTCATCCATTCCTTGCCAATACATACCATAAATAAACACTTACACTCAACCAAAACATAATACCAAAATAAGCCAAATCACATGGCTTAACTTATACAAAAAAACATATCAAAATCATGATATCAAGTAACATAACTAACATCTTTTAAACTAGCCTATACATGCCATATCTATATATATCCACAAGTTCAAAAGTACCAATCAAAAATTGGATAGTGTGATGTGCAACTCTGACTTGTCCAAAACGAGCGAGCTACCGAACCTCTATAAAACATAGAAAAATAAACAGAGTAAGCTTTATAGCTTAGTAAGCCTGTATAATTCAAAATTAAACTGACCATTTAAACCAAACTAATACAAATAACTAAGGTAAACTCCATACAATTTCCAAATCCCTATGACAAGCATTTATCCATAGGTTAGACATGTTAATACATGAAATCATTCATTATCATAATTCAATACTCAATATAACTAGCATTCAACATTTCATTTTCAACCATATAACTAATAATCCATTTAATAATAGTACTTATCTGTATAAACATAATTTATGCCCGTTGAACCTATTAGAACTCCAAAGGATACTCAGGTGATAACCATCAGTAATCCATCAATTCATTATCATTTATGCTCTTTCGAGCCATGATCAGTAAGCTCCTCTTGAGCTGATGAACAGTAAGCTCTATCGAGCTGAACAGTAAGCTTATACGAGCTGAAATAGTAAGCTCCAAATTAGCTAAATAAGCTCTTACGAGCAGATATATCGGTAAGCTCATAAGAGCTGTGGTGAGTCTGCAACAAATGTAGGAGCTCGACCAAAACGGTAACCCTAGTGACATATCACTCGTATCCTATGAATTCATATAGTCCAAACAGGGCTCGGTAACCATTAAACTATATCAATAAGGCATTTATATTTCAAGAATATCAATTACTCAATCACAAACATTCATTTCAAATATTTACAATATATAAAAGTTCGATTCTAATTATACGAACTTACCTCATATTGCTAGGATAAAAGCTATCGGCTATTCGTCAATATTTCCTTTTCCCCGATCTAAACTCGATCTCAGCTTATCTTGATCTATATATTATTAAATTCAATACATTCAGCATTCAATCTATTCAATTTAGTCCATATTTCATTTTTTGCAAATTTACATATTTGCCCCTATATTTTTCAACTTTTACAATTTAGTCCTTATCACATAAAATTGCAAATTCATGTAATTTAGTACCAACCCATGCCTAGCCGAATTCATTATGTACTACTGAATCCCATATCTTTCATTATTTCACACTTTTAACTACCACATTTTACATTTTCACAATTAATCCTTATTTTGCATTTTTTCGGTCAAAAATCACTTTACAAAACTAGTTTAACTATCATCAAGCTTCCATAATCTATCATTAAACATCAAAGAACTCAAGTATTCAACAATGGAAACATGTTAAATCTTCAAAAATTACAAAATCTAGGGTACGGGCTAGCTAGAATACAAAGCAACGATCTCAAAAACATAAAAATCATTAAAAACGAATAAAAAACCATACCTTAATTGAAGAATTTATCAATGCCGAATGTAAAACCCTATTTTAGCTTCTTATTCCTCTAATTTTCGGTGCATGAAGATGAGAATAAAGCTTTATTTTGTTTTGTTTTGTTTTATTTAACTAAATTAACCATTTTACCATTTTAACCTTTTAATTAATAAACAAATAATCACTTATATGTGTCCATCTTTGTACACTTACAATAAAAATGGTTTAATTACAACATAAGGACCTTAAAATTAAGGTTCTATAGCTATTTGACACTTTTAGCTAATAGAACACAAATTTTACACTTTATGCGATTTAGTCCTTTTTACCGAATTAAGCATTCAAACAGTAAAATTTCTTTACGAAACTTTCACATAATACTTCTATCTTACTATGAACCATATTAAAATAATAAAATAAATATTTTAACTTTATATTTCTGTTCCCAAAACCACTGTTCCGACTTGACTCAAAAACGGGCTGTTACAACTCTCCCTTCTTCTGGGATTTTTGTCCCCGAAAATCTTATCAGTGAAAAGGTTAGGGTACTATTTTTGTATAGCTTCCTCGGGTTCCCATGTAGCTTCCTCAATCCTGTGTTTATGCCAAAGAACCTTTACTAGGGCTATACGCTTATTTTTTAGCTCTTTGATTTCACGAGCCAAAATCCTTATCGGTTGTTCGCTATACGTCAAACAGCCTCTATATCTCAACATCCACTAGAAAAATCACATGTGATAGATCAGATCTGTATCATCGTAGCATAGAAATGTGAAAGACATTATGAATCTTTTCAAGTTCTGATAGTAACGATAATCGATATGCTATAGGCCCTATTCTTTCAACAATCTTATACGGCCAGATGAATCGTGGACTCAGTTTCCCCTTACGTCTGAAATAAAGAATCTTCTTCTATGGTGACACTTTTAGAAACACTCTGTCTCTAACTTGAAATTCAATTTCTCTATATTTCAAATCTGCGTAGGATTTCTGTTGATCTAAAGTTGCTTTTAAACTATCGCGAATCGTGTTCACTTTTTCTTTAATCTCTCTAATCAATTCAACCCCGTGAATCTTTTTCTCACTCAATTCAGTCTAATATAGTGGAGTTTGACACTTATGGCCATATAAAGCTTCATACAGTGCCATCTTTATACTTGTTTGGAAACTGTTGTTATACGCGAATTCAATCAATGGTAAGTATTTTTCCCAACTGCCCTCAAACTCTAAAATACAACATCTTAACATATCTTCAAGAATCTGAATAACTCTCTCAGTCTGACCGTTAGTCTGAGGATGGAAAGCAGTACTAAAATTCAACTTTGTTCCTAAAGCCTCTTGCAGTTTCTTCCAGAATTGTGACTTAAATCTCGGATCTCTATCAGAAATAATAGATAATGGCACTCCATGTAACCGAACAATCTCAGAAATGTACAATTCAGATAATCTATCAAGTGAGTAATCTGTACATACTGGTATGAAATGAGCGGATTTCGTTAGTCGATCAACGACAACCCATATAACATCTTTCTTTTTCGGAGTTAGAGGCAATCTCGACACAAAATCCATTGTAACTCTATCACATTTCCACTCGGGAATCATTACAGGCTGTAGTAAACCTGATGGTACTTGATGTTCAGCTTTGACTTGCTAACAAATCAGACATTTCGATACAAACTCCAACATATCTCGTTCCATACTCGACCACCAGTACAGCTGTTTCAGATCATTATACATCTTGGTACTACCTGGATGAACAGAAAAGTGACTACTGTGTGCTTCATGCAGAATTTTATGAATAAGCTCTGTATTTTTTGGTACACAAATTCTATTTCGGAACATTAAATAGTCATTAGTTCCAATATGAAATTATGAATCAGAAATGGACTCACATTGAATTCATTTAGCTTGTAAATCACTGTCATTTTTCTGAGCTTTACAAATATGTTGAAGAAATACTAGTTTAGCTCTTCACTCAGCTAATATCGATCTATCATCACAAATCATCAACTGGGTGTTCATTGCTCGTAATGCAAACAAAGATTTTTGATTCAGGGCATCAGCAACAACCTTAACTTTTCCCGGGTGATAATCCATCAAAAAGTCATAATCTTTCAATAACTCAGGCCATCTTCGTTGTGGCAAATTTAAATCTTTCTGTGACATCAGATATTTCAAGCTCTTGTGATCCGTATAAATGTGGCATTTTCACCGTATAAGTAGTATCACCAAATCTTCAATACGAATACAATCGCAGCTAGCTCTAAATCATACGTCGGATAGTTCTTTTCGTGTGGTTTCAACTATCAGGAAGGATAAGCTATAACTTTTCAAATCTTGCATCAACTTACAACTCAGTCCATTTAACGACGTATCACTATAGATCATGTGACAGCCCTAATTTGACCCTAGTCGAAAAGTGGTTTCGGGACCACAAAACTGAGTCACAAAAAAATAATTAAATGTTATATTCTATGCTTATTATATGTGAAAGTGCATGTGTGAAAATTTCATGCTTTGATTTTGTCATTTGTATGTGAAATTATTAAATAGGACTTATGTGAGAAATTTTGAAAATGTGATAGGTTAATTTGTAATGGTCAAATATTTTATGGTTTAAAATATGTGGACTTGCATGTCAAATTTCCCACTTTAATTTGTAGTGGCCGGCCATAATGATGATGATAAACAATATATGCATTTTAAATTAGCATTATAAAATTTAATGGCTTTATTATTATAAAATAAAGATATATAAAATAAAAAAAATGAGGAAAAGGACAAAGCTTGTTCATCTTTGTTCTTCATAGCCGAAATTAGGAGAGGAAAAAGCTCAAGCAACATTCGGACATTTACTACATGATTCAAAGGTATTTTCCATGTATTTTCTTGATATTCTTGCGAAATTAGAATTGTTAAAGCATTGCTTAGTTAACCCATGTTTAAATTTTGAAAATTTAAGTGTTGTGAGCATTCAGTCATGAATTGAATTGAAGGAAATGGTTGTTATTTCATGTTATTTTTATAAGTAATGGTAGATAGGTGAAGTTTGAGCTAGTTAAATGTTCATATAGGTGGTTTAGATGATAGGGAAAATCGACTTGTGTGTATGTGTAGTTGCCGAATGTGAATTTAGATAACATTTGAGTAATGTTTGTGTTTTAAAATGATGGAATGGAGATTTAAGCTTAATAAAATTTTGTTGAGAATGAATGAAAGAAATATGTGTATTCGGCTATGGATGATTAGATAATAAATTGGTGTGGATGCTTTGATGAGATATGCACAATTATAAGTTGAATTTAAAGCTTGTTAAATTTGTCCTTATCATTGCCGAATGAGTTTCATAGTTAAAGAAAATTGTTAAAGTACTTAGATAATTGATACTAGGTTAATGGTGTGTGTATAAATTATTTAAATTTTGAACTTTGTATAAGTATTAAAGGTTATAAATGAATTCAGCCTTAGGAGAAATTTGGTATAAAATGCTTGAATGTTAAATAGGTTATTGCTTTAATGACCGAATATGCCAAAGGCTAATGCATGGACTAGTTGATCAATATGTGTTAAAAGGGAAACGTAAATAAATACCTATTTGATGAGCTAGCTATATATATATATTCGGCTATATGGTAAAGATATGTATATGAAAATATGATAAGCATTATGAGTTTTGTGTTTGTGTATGTGAACAAAGTATACAATGAATATTTGGCTATGAAGGTTATAGGTTAAGTCATAGGAATTTTGGTAATGTACATATTCGGTCATTAGGGTTATATGTACTTTGGCTATGTGAGTTATGTGTTAAGGCAAGTTACTTATTTGATATATGTATTCGGTCATAAAGGTGTACATGAGGAAATGTTAAATTAATTGTATTAAATTGCTTAATGTGATTAAAAATGTGTATGACCATTTTGTATTTGAGCTAAAAGTAGCTATATGACCTATGAAATTTCTTGTCATATTCGGCCATAAGCTAGCATGATGGGACTTTAATAAGTTAAATTTTGTTTGAATTAGCTCAAGAGCATAGAGAACCAATGTTGGATAGGGGAAAAGGGAAAGTAGTTGAATAGCCGATTCGAGACTGTTCGACAATATTCGAGGTAAGTTTTAAGTAGTTAAATATAAATAATATTCGATAATGACATGACAGATTATAAGAATTAAGTATTACTTGTCATATATGTATATGGCCGAATGGCAATTGTAATGGAAGTAAATGTGATATGCTTTTATGATCAAATGATAGTGTTAGATGAATATGAGTAAGATATTATGTGTAATCTATCAAATGATAAATGTGAGTGATGAAATGAAATAAAAGTGAATAAAAATGTAGGATGATCTATTCGAATGATGCTTGAATAAAAATGTAGGATGATATATTCGAATGATGCTTGTACCTAATTTGGTGTGATTGTGTTATATGAAACTTGTTGATTTGAATATCGTACAGTACTATTCAGGCTTTTGAGCCTAGCAAGCTATAATGCCGGTGAGATACTATTCGGGCCTTTGAGCCTAGCAGGCTATAATGCTGGTGAGATACTATTTGGGCCTTCGAGCCTAGCAAGCTATAATGCCAGTGAAATGATATCGGGCTTCGAGCCTAGCAGGCGAAATGCCAGTGAATGAATTCGAGTTTAAAACCTAGCAGGCTGAATACCGGTGATTTGATAAAAGTCTAAGACTAAGATACCTCGTGTTAGAACGACAAATGAATACATTCAATACGTTAAGTTGGCCAGGTACGTATTATGTACTTATATGTGAGTATGATTTGAATTGAATCATAAGTGTATAATGTGATACATATGTGAATAAATGTTATATCTATATCTACGACCATGATACATTCGGTTAAGGTGTGAAAGTATGCGAAAGTATTTGATTTATTTATGCTATATGAATTCAGATTAAGTGAAATAAGAATGCTAAATGTGCATTATGTGCTTGTGTATATTCGGCCAAATGACAATATATTTAGAAAATGGCCTCTTGAGAAATTGAATAATTGATGTATAATTGAGTTTATTTGTTTGCATTGCTTAAAACTTACTAAGCTTATGAAAGCTTACTCTGTTTGTTACGTTTCTCTGTTTTATAGATTGTTGACTTCAGTTACCTGCTCGGGGAGGGATCGTCAGCAACTCGTCACATTATCTATCATTTTGGTACTACTATGTTTTGGAGCTAGTATGGCATGTATAGAATAGACTAGTGAATGATATTTTGAGATGTTGTTGTATATAAGCCACGCGAATATGGAAACTTTTGAATGTCGGTATAAGTCTGAATTTCGATCTTTGATTGTGTTTGACTATGCATATAATTGCTAATGAAATTATGTATGTGTGAATGTACAAATGTAGTGTTTTAGATTGGTAACTCTTCATAACCCTCTCCCACGATGGATACGGGTTATAGGGGTGTTACAGATCACGAACGTTTTACCCTATTCAGGTTGTACTAAAACTGGTGCTTCAGTTAACAGTTCTTTTAACTGTTCAAAACTTTGCTAACATTTTTCTGACCATTTAAACTTTACGTCTATTTGTAGCAGTCATGTCATTAGTGTCGCAATCATTAAGAATCCTTTCATGAATCTTTAGTAATAACCCGCTAAGCCCAGAAAACTACGGAATTCAGACACATTTCTCGGAGGTTTCCAATCAACAATAGCAGAAATCTTATTCAGGTCAACTCTAATACCTTCAGCTGAAACAATATGCTCTAGAAATCCAACCTCACGGAGCCAAAACTCGCATTTGCTGAACTTTGCAAATAATTGCTTATCACAAAAAGTTTGTAACACAACTCTCAAGTGCTCGGTATGTTCAGATTCATCTCGCGAATAGATCAGAATGTCGTCAATAAATACAACAACAAATCTGTCTAAATATGGTCTAAATATTCGGTTCATTAAGTCCATAAAAACTGTAGGGGCATTAGTTAATCCGAAAGGCATATTAAGAATTCATAATGTCTGTACCTTCTTTTAAACGCGGTTTTTGGTACATTCGACTCTTTAATTCGCAACTGATAATAACCCGATCTCAAATCAATCTTTAAAAATACTGTAGCTCCTTTCAACTAATAAAATAAATAATCAATCCGCGGTAAAGGGTATTTTTTCTTTACAGTCACTTTATTCAACTGTCTGTAGTCGATACACATTCTCACAGTGCTGTCTTTCTTTTTCACAAACAATACCGGTGCACCCCAGGTAGAATAACTCGGTTGTACAAAACCTCTGTCTGTTAATTCTTGTAATTGAGCTTTCAACTCTTTTAATTCTGTTGGAGCCATTCTGTATAGAGCTATCGATATCGATGTTGTTCCCGGTACTAACTCAATACCAAATTCAACTTCTCTAATCGATGGCAAACCTGATAATTCTTCTGGAAATACATCTGAAAACTTATAAACAATAGGTTGAGATTCCATGTTTGATTCAGACACCTTTGTATCCAATACTTATGCAAGATATGCATTATAGCCTTTTTTCAAATATTTTTGAGCTAACATAGACGATATCACAGTAGGTAATTCACTCGAATCATCAGACTCAATCCGAAGAATTTCACCATTTTGACATTTCAATTCTATAGTCTTTCATTTACAATTCACAACAGCATCATGCATAGTTAGCCAATCCATACCCAGAATCACATCAAAATCATTGAACGGTAGAAGCATCAAGTTAGCCCAAAAACAGTAACCGCGAGTCATCAAAGGACAATTCTTACAAATTTTTGTCAACTAAAATAGACAATTCTTACAGATATATGAATGGGTTGATCCAGGATCTATCAACGCAACTATATCAGTATCAAAAAGAGAAAAAGTACTGATAATAACATCTAGTGAAGATGCCTCCTCCCATGCACGGATAGCATAAGCTCTGGCAGGTGCTCGTGCCTCAGATCTCACAATCGAATCTCTCGTAGCACCTTGGTTACCACTAATATTTCCAGTGTTTAGGGGTGCTCTCCCTCTAGTAGTCGTGTTACTTACTTTCGCTGGTTGATCTCTTTCAGTTGTAAACTTTTCTGGACAGTCTCGGAGATAATGATCAAGAGATTCATATTTAAAACAAGCTCTGCTCACTATTCTACATTCACCGTAATGTCACTTATTCTAGTGTTTACATTTAGGTCCAGCATTTCTAACACTTCCTACACTGGCAACGGATGTCATCTGAGGTTTAGAACTGAAATGTTTCACATCTCTGTCTCTAATTGAAATTCCCGCATAAGCAATAGAACAAGGATGATATTCTCTAGATTTCTTTGATGTTGGATGATGTGATTTGCCCGCAAATATCTTTCTAGAATCCTTAGCCTCAGAATCAAATTTTCTTTTCTCTTTGTAAAGCTCTTCGGCTTTACAAGCTCTTTCAAACAGAACAACAAACTCTTTCAGCTCAAGAATTCCAACTAACAATCTGATTTCTCCATTCAATCCATCCTTGAATCTTTTACACATTATAGCTTCAGAAGAAATGCATTCACGAGCATATTTTCTGAGTCGTACAAACTCTCTTTCATATTCAGTTATCGATATATGACCCTATTTTAATTTAAGAAATTCTTTTCTTTTCTGATCAATAAACCTTTGGCTAATGTATTTCTTTCAAAATTTAACTTGAAAGAACTCCTAAGTAACTCTTTCTCGTGGAACTAAAGATATCAAGGTATTCCACCATTGATACGCAGTGTCTCTTAACAGTGATACAACACACTTTAAGCATTCTTCAGGCGTGCATGATAGTTCATCGAATACCCGAATCATGTTCTCAAGCCAAAACTCGACTCTCTGAGGGTTATCCTTAACAATGGCTCTGAATTCCTCAGCTCCGTGTTTTCGTATCTTATCAATAGGTGGTTTATTTAATTGCAAAGGATCCAGACCTTGAGAAACTACAAGGATCAGTTCGAGAATAGGTAGGGGTGGAGGTTGTTGCATAGCCGGTGTAACATTCTGAAATAGGGCCTAAACGGAACAGTGGTTGCGAAACCAAAAATACGAGGTAGAAAAATTTATTTTATTATTATTTTGAGGTTCATGATATGATTGCATGATTGTGTGAAAATTTCGTGATGAAATTCTATGCATAAAGTGCTTAAGTTGAGATTAGGGACTAAATCGAATAATTTACAAAATTTGCATTCTAGAAGTTTTTAGTATGAAATTGCTTTGGAATATTAATTAGGAGGGTTTAAATAACAATTTACAAATTTCTAAGTTCATGGACAAAATAGGACATGGATGGAATTTTTGAAAGTTTAAAAAGGAACGGCATTTTGGTTATTTGGATATTAAATGAAATAAAAAGGGAAAAATAACACAAAATTCATCATCTTCTTCATTAGCACGAAATTTCAAGGGTTCTCAATAGCTAGGGTTTGTTTCAAGCTTTCAAGCTCTATAGTAAGTGATTCCAACCCTGTTTTTAATGTTCTTTACGTTTTCGGAGTCCCGGTAGCTCGATAAAGCTTATGCTAGTAATAATTTAAGTTAGGGTTCATATTTGGAAAAATACCCATAGGTGAAAAGTGTTTATTTTGATGTTTTATGGTTGAATAGGAGGTTTTAAATTATGTTAGACAACTTGTGCTACTCGGTTTTAAGTGAAAACGAGTAAAAGGGCTTAATCGGTAAAAATACCTAATAGTCATAAGTACATGTTAGAGTGTGAATTTGATGTTGTCATAGAAGGGAAAAATGATCAGCATGTCATAAAACATAAGAAAATAGGATGAATTTTAAATTACGAGCCTTGGGGAAAAAGTGCAAATATGTGAAAGTTTAGGTGTAAAAATGTAATTTTGCCAAAGTTTGGGTCAATAACTGTTTTGATAAATGTGAATATTAAATAAGTTAAATGTGCTATTATAGATCAAGAAGAGAAAAATTTGGGAGTACATCGGGGAAAAGAAAAAGTAAAGGACTAAATTGTAAAGTTTAGTCACATTTTGTATCGAGGTAAGTTTACAGTAAATAAATGCAATATTCTTTTATTTTACATTATTATTGTCAATTTCCAGCATTTATATACTTATTTTTTGAGAATATTTAAATTCGAATTAAAGGCGAAGTGACAGAGAAAAAGCATTAGGAAGCCCTGTTTGAACCTTAGGAATGTTAGGATATTGGGGTTGACAGGACAGGACAGGACAGAAATGAGCCATGTAAGTCCATATCAGATATATGGCTTTGGAGACAGGAATGAGCCATGTAAGCCCATATTAGATATATATATATGGCATTGGAGACAGGAATAATTCATGTAAGTCCATGTCGAAGACATGGCATTGGCAGGATATTGATAGACAGGAACAACCCTAGTATCCTTAGTATTCCGAGTGGTTCAACGGGTCATTGTACACGTTAAATTACAGTGAATTATCAGCAAAAGGGAAGGTAGATTATATTTATGAATAGTGAAAGGTCAGGTAAGAAAGAAGGTAAGTGAGTAAAGAAGAAGGTAGAAAATGAGAATTAAAGAAAGTTTATGAGGCTAGGTGACATTATGTATAATTATTCATTATGTTGAATGTTGTAATTTATTTGCTTGTAAGCTTACTAAGCCTAGTGCTTACTCTCTTTATTTTCTTTTTCTTATAGTTTTTATCAAGCCACTCGGGGATCGAAGGAAACGTCGGAGACCCGATCACACTATCGAAGAAATCACATTGGTATAGTTAGACGTTTCATTTTGTGTATGGCATGTATAGGAACTTGGTTTCTTTTGATATGATATGATCAATGAATGATGTGTAAATACTTGCTAGTGATTAGCTAATAGAATGACTGATGATATACATGTTTAATAGTATGTATGATTAAGTAGTAACTATCACATGAAAACTATGAAAAATGTTAAAGTAACTTAAAAACGGATTCAAGTATCAGAAATAACATGACTTTAAAAAATCACAAAAAAAATTGTAGAGACATGGTTTGATGGTGAATAGTATATGAAATTAAATCTCATTGTGTCTATTTTCATATGGAATAAGCAAAACAGGTAAAGGTTTTGTATTTTATAAGATATCTGAGTTTTAGTGAAATAGGGCTAGAGCGATTTCTGGATCCCCTATTCCAACTTTGGAAATTCACCATAAATTTTACAAAAATAATTAGGTGGTGTAATTTATATAGTTAGAATCCTTATTTAATCTAGTTTTAATAGAAACAACCGTTATAGTCATATGAATTTTTTACAGGGAGAAAAGTGGTTCGTAGTAAGTAGAGGTCAGTGCAGTTAAATTCTAAAGTAGGGGTAACTTTAACTAATAAACTGTTCTAATTGGCTAAGTCAAAAATTCTAGAAAAAAATTAGTAGATATATATATGAGTCTAGTTTCATGAAAAATTCATGGATCTTAATTTTGAGTTTTGAAACTTGAGAAATGAATTTTTAAGCAACCATGACGCAGAAAAACAGTTTATTCCGAAAATTAAAATAAGTGGTTTAGAGTTGTTTAAGAGGTAAGATAAGTTTAGTAACACCTCAAGCTTGACTCCGGTGACGGTTTCGGGCATGGGGGCATTACAGCCGGGTTCCTATGAATGTACTTTGTGAACCACTCGTTCAATATCTAAAAGAAGGCATCTTTAGCCTCACCCCCGTGACAACTCATCACAGGTCTAAATTCAAAAGGTGTTGTCCCTTGAGCGAAAGCTGACGTGTTACTTTCTACGTCATTCGCTATAGCTCGTTCGAGATCCATTACTATATGAAAACACATTTGAAAATGTCATAAGTCATCACACTATCACAGTTTTATATATAGATGGTATAGTTAGACTCACATACGCTACGTTAGTCCTTGAATCGACTAAACCGTAACTCTGATACCAAAAAATGTAACACCCTAACCTCCAATCGTCGCTGGAATAGGTTAAGAGGAATTTCCGGACTTCTAACTCAGTTCAGAACAATCATTTATCAAATATCGCCTCATTTTAGTAAATATCAATCATTCACATCCAATATATATTTAAATCGAACATACAAAGCTTAAATCATGCATTTGGGACTAAATCAGTAACCTATGAAAATTTTAGAAACATAGAAAAATTTCAACATTTCAAGTGTCACACGCCTGTGTGAATAGGCCGTGTGCCTCAGATGGCTAGTAGACTCGCCCGTGTCTTAGACCGTGTGGAAACAATGCATACATACTGACTTGCATCACACGGCCGAGGACACGCTCGTGTGCTAGGCTGTGTGAAAATTGAAGAGTATACTAACTTATCAACATGGCCAAGTCACACTCCCTTGTGCTAGGCTGTGTGCCATTTAGGGGGTATACTGACTTGTACCACACGGCCGGTCACACGCCTGTGTGTGAGGCTGCGTAGAGCATATTGACTTCAATTCCATTTCAACACAAGGGGACACACAGCTATATAACATGACCATGTGTCACACACGGCTGAGACACACGCCCATGTCCCTGTCCGTGTGGACAAAAATAGGTTATATGCAAAGCCATTTTGCCACCCTATTTTCACAAGCTTACGTAGGCATAAATGACAACATTTTTACAACTCAATAGGCAGCCATTTGATACAGATGATATACCAATTCAACTTGGTACTCAATTACCTAATTAATACCATGCATAATCCATTCATATATCAACTACATATCAAGACTTCACTTACACATTTTCATTCCATCCATTCCTTGCCAATACATACCATAAATGAACACTTAAACTCAACCAAAACATAGTACCTAAATAAGCAAAATCACATGGCTTAACTTATACACAAAAACATATCAAAATCATGATATCAAGTAACATAACTAACATCTTTTAAACTAGCCTATACATGCCATATTTACATATATCCACAAGTTCAAAAGTACCAATCGAAAATTGGATAGTGTGATGTGTAACTCTAACTTGATCGAAACGAGCGAGCTAACGAACCTCTATAAAACATAGAAAAATAAACAATGTAAGATTTATAGCTTAGTAAGCTCTTATTATTCAGAATTAAACTTACCATTTATACCAAACTAATACAAATAACTAAGGTAAACTCCATACAACTTCCAAATGCCTATCACAAGCCTTTATCCATAGGTTAGACATGTTAATACATGAAATCATTCATTATCAAATTCAATACATTCAGCATTCAATCTATTCAATTTAGTCCATATTTCATATTTTGGTAAATTTACATATTTGCCCCTATACTTTTCATTGTTTATAATTTAGTCATTATCATATAAAATTGCAAATTCATGCAATTTAGTACCAAACCATGCCTAGCCGAATTCATTATATACTACTAGCAGCCCATATCTTTCATTATTTCACACTTTTAACTACTACATTTTACATTTTCACAATTTAATACCTATTTTGCATTTTTTGTCAAAAAACACTTTACAAAACTAGTTTAACTATCATCAAGCTTCCATGATCTATCATTAAACATCAAAGAACTCAAGTATTCAATAATGGAAACATGTTAAGTCTCCAAAAATTACAAAATCTAGGGTACGGGCCAGCTAGAATACAAAGCAACGATCTCAAAAACGTAGAAATCATTAAAAACGGATAAAAACCATACCTTAATTGAAGAATTTATCAATGCCAACTGTAAAACCCTATTTTAGCTTATTCTTCCTCTAAATTTTGGTGTATGAAGATGAGAATAAAGCATTATTTTGTTTTATTTAACTAAATTAACCATTTTACCAGTTTAACCTTTTAATTAATAAAAAATAATCACTTATATGTGCCCATCTTTGTCCACTTACAATAAAAATGGTTTAATTACAACATAAGGACATTAACATTAAGGTTCTATAGCTATTTGACACTTTTAGCTAATAGAACACAAGCTTTACTCTTTACATGATTTAGTCCTTTTTACCAAATTAAGAATTCAAACAGTAAAATTTCTTTACAAAACTTTCACATAATAATTCTATCATACTGCAAACCTTATTAAAATGATAAAATAAATTTTTTGACTTCGAATTTGTGATCTCGAAACCACTGTTCCTACTTGACTCAAAAAGGGTTGTTACAGTCTGTCTGGCTAAATAATACACGCTATGTCTTCTTGATGGGCTAAGGGGTGTTACAATATTAGAGCCTAGGTTTTTTAACACTCGGACCTAAGTTTTTCAGTATTTGGAACTAGGGTAATGTAACCCAGGTACCTAGATTTTCATAATACTTAGGTTGTATGACTTGGATATCTTTGTTTGAAATTATTGTGAAATTGCTTGTTTTTGGGGTAGGATTGGGAACACATTGCCTCTATTAAAATGTTTTTACAGGAACATGCCTTGGATTATTTCCCACTGCTCACGCTCTTGGTTTGTTTGTGTGTGTTTATAACATAATTGATATACCACCTAGTTGAGGAAATGTGAGTGTGAACTTATTCATATGTTCTGAATGAATTAGCTAGTGAGTTAGAAATTTTGGTAGGAGTGCTGAATGAGGGTTTCATTCAAGCTAGACCAGGCAACAGATCACTATGGTGGTTGCATCAGGGGATTCATTAGAGTGGCATAATGGAAGCATGGTGGATAGAGTGTACCGAAGGCAACCCCGGATAGGCTTCTATAAATTTGAAACGTCCTGATATCGAGTTTCAAATAGGAGATAAGTTGTTTTTGAAAGTTTCACCTTGGAAGAAGGTTCTAAGATTTTGGCACGAAAGGTAAGGTACTGTGTAGTAAGAGTTCCATTGGTTAAAGTTTTATACTGTAACCACAAAATAGAATAGCCTACCTAAAAAGCCAAAGAACTAATGAGACGTCAGTATCCCTATCTGTTTGGTTCAAGTAAATTTTGAATATGAAATTCTTTTTAGTTGGGTAGAGTTGTCACATCCTAAAAATCGAGTTAGTAGAGTTGAGTTATTAAATCAAGGGTTTAAGTCGGATACAATATTTGGGTCATAAATAATTAATTAAAGTATTAAAATAATATAATTATGTTTTATTTTATTAATTAATCTAAAATGAAACTTAATTACAAGGTTTAATTTGAAAATAGTGTGTTTTAATTGAGTTAGGACCTAATTAGAAAAGGGGAGAAACAATAAGTGACCAAAAAGGCTAATTGCCCAATATGTGGGAAATTAGTCTTGTACTAGGAGTCTACCACTGTCTTCTTCCTTCTTAAAACCTAAACCCCTTCAAAATTTTCCTAAACCTAAATCTAAGAATTTATTTGAAATTAACTTATCCTTTTAGATTTATTAACCTCCTAAACACCAAAATAACCCCCAATTGCAAAAAAAAAAGAAACCACACTTTCTTCCCCAATTTCATCATTAATCTTATTGTGTTTAAATCCCGAATTAGAGTTGTAGATCATCGTTTTCAATAAATTAAGGTAATATTCTTACTTTTTAGGATAAAATAAAGAGTGTTGTTAATTCAATTCGAGTTTTAAACAATTGTATGTAGATTTAATGTTTTTAAAGCAAACTTGGATTCAAAAATGGAAAATCTAGAAATATTGAGTAAACTCATGTTTTCAAAATCACTTTTGATTCATTATAACCCAATTAGAAGATATTCCACTTCAATTTGATAGGTCATTACTACATTTTTAAGAATCAGGCATTTTCCTCTCTTTTACAAGTTCTTGAAAGTTTGAATTTTTTGAAAATTTTAGAACCATGGATTTAGGTAAAATTAATGGTTTAAAATTGAAATTAAATGATATTTGGTATGTTTGAAATCAAAATTGAGGATTAGAAACAAGATTAGAATGTCGAAAATTCAATTTCGGCAAAACTAGTTAGTTTTCAATAGTGAGAAATGAGAGTCTTAATTTTGTGTTTTCCTTGTTGTTTGGTTGTGTTCAAGGTTGTTTTTAATGAGTTTGGAATTTGTTTTCTGTATGTGAAAAGTGTTAGATCAATCGAGAGCCATTATGAGTAAGTCTAAATGTAAGGAAAAGCTTTTTTGAGCTTTTAACTAGTAAGTGAAAGTGTGATTGGTGAGTATCCTAAGTTGCTACTAGTATGCATGGTTCATAGTGTTAATCAGGAGTTTAGGATTAGCCTAAACCTCTATCCTAAGTTTCAAGAGTAAGCCTTTTCTATACTTTATGCATTGTTGTGAAATTATGTCGAAGTAAGATGAATTGTGATATATGATGCTATTACAGCAGCTACTATGTGAAAACACATGAATGTGATATGTGATTTATTGATTCTCATACACACATATGAGGTTTGATATATGATAGCTCAATGAGCATTATTGTGGCACTTGTAGTGAAATCAAATGCATACCTGACAAGCATGTATTATGTGTGTTGCAAATAGGTCAATGTCATGACACATTAGAAGGCGTCTCGTGACATAGTAGGCAGTTTTGTTCCAAGTTTGTTTTTGCTTCTGTCTTGATGTCACGACATTGGAGTCTTGGTGTCATGACATGGGTAGCCGAATATGTATCTTTAACTCCCAACTTGTCCTGCAATATCATGTAACTTTATTTAAGTATCTAAAGTATAATAAAAACGACTGAAAAACATAAATTAGGACTCAAGCATGAAAACAAAATCATATGCTAAAATGATTTCATTTAATTATTAAATAAGCTAAAGTTATGTGAAAAATGAATGTAAATAATAGTTTAATTGTGGATATCTTGGCATTGTGATCTCTTGAAACCATTAGATATAGTTGGCATATCATAGGATTATGAGTACTCACCTTTTTTTATTGGGATGTTAAAGCTACGGATAGGTTGGAGAGATAAGGGAATGTCGAGCTAATCTCCATTCATCAAGACATACTAGTGTATTGGAGAGTGTTTAGCTTAATACTACACTTTTGGGACATGCTAGACTCTTTGAGCCATTGGTGTGATAGAGATCTATTTATCCAATGTGTGGTGATTGAGTCCACTTTTACATTTCATAATCTCAAGCCGCCAAATTATCATTACTTGAATTATATATATGAGTTGTGTGTAAATACATGTATGAGAATATACTAGACTTGTGAGATAATGAATCATGAATATGTTATTTTAACTTGATGAATATATGGTTGTGAATGTGCCTTAGTATGCTCTTTCTTAACTTATGTTATTGTGTATGCTTTGTGGTAATTCCGAACATTCACTAAGCTCACACACTCCATACTACAATCTTGTAGATAAGTAGCACTTTCAATGTGAGAGGATCGACAAAGGAAATGATTTAAGCAAGACATAACTTTCAAGTAGGTGATTTTTATGATTTTTGGACACCTTGAATAAAGGCAATGTAGGTCATAGTTATAGTCATTATTATTCTTGGGTTAGACTTATGGACTGATGATGTTGTTTTTGGAATTCGATCATGGACATTTTGATGGTCGTGAATGAGTTTAATAATGCATGTATGTTTCCTTGATGGTTATGTATTATCGTGGCATATAGATTGACTATAATATGTTATGGTGTAATTGAAGACCCAAATGTTTGTAAAATGCTTTGAAAATTCATATTCCAAAGCCCTAAATGTTTAATTTCCTAAATCCACTGTTAACTTTATAATTTGATTATTCTTAATCTTTTCTCAATATTCTAAAATTTAGACCCTAAGATACTTTTTGAAAAAAAATTAACTAAGAAATGTTAATCAGATTAAATTGACTCTTTACCAAATATTTCTAAAAGACTTTGAAGTATACCTTTAGTTTGATGTTACATGTGTGTTTGCAAAATTTTGGACATGAAATGATGTTTTTGCCTTTATGCCCCATTTGAGTAAATTTTTCTAGAAAAATATATAACTAGGTTTCAAATTTTTTTTCTATATTCGAGTTGAATGCATGGACAAGACTTCTGCTATTGATTGAGAAAGAAATTGAATAATTAGTTGTATGTGAAAATGTCTAGTGGAGTTCTGGGTCACCTCGGTGACTAATATGACATTCCAAATTCGGGTCAGACCATTCCAACTGGATTTGGGATGTCATGGAATACTCATCCATAATTTAGTAACTAATGGTATAGTTTACCCGATTTATTATTTCTTAGTTACCTATTGACAAAGAAAAATAAAGGAGCCTCAAAGATATTGCATAAACTTTATGTATATATATGTATATATATAGAACATATATAATATATAGTCTGAGGGGTTTTGTATAGTGAATTAGCACTTGACTTATTTCTACTAATCCATGTTTGATATCAAAGTTTTAGATGCGCTAAAAATAGGGTTTTATGTTGCTCTTTTAGTTTTCTTTTCTTGAAAAATAGGTATTTCTTGTTTATTTATATTTTTTTTCAAAAATAATATTAAAGGAAAAGGGAAGAAAAGAATTTCTAAGCACATTTTATTTCAATAGAAAAAAATATATATTTAGCTTTCATCAAAGAGCTAAAAGATTGAGATAATAGAAGTTTTACTTTCAATTAAAATATTTATTTCAATAGATTATGAATTGTGAACATTATTGTAAGGTGTTTGTTTCAAATATGAATGAATATTATGTTGCTGGCAAAAAAAATTAATGGATATATTTGTTCAAGAAGGTGTTAAGGCGAGATGTTTTGATCTCTGCTTTATGTTTTAAAATAAATATACTTTCATCTCGACTAAATAAATATTTTTAGAGGTTAAAAATAAAAATTTACATATTGTGTAAATCAAGATCAACATCAACATTTATGTCAAAAGTGTCGTTGGGTTTAGCATGTGTACTCTTCAGATCAATAAAGGGAAAATTATTCTAAAAAAATTTCACTTCTCGTGAAAAAAAAGAACTCTTGTGTGCCAAGGTCGAACAACCTCCATCCCTTTTTGCCAAATGGATAATCCACAAAAATACATCTGCGACTTCTACTTTCAAACTTGACCCCTTTAGTCTTTTGATGGTGAGCAAAACATAAGGAACCAAAAACACTAATAGCATCATAAGAAGAAGAGTAGCCAAACAATTTTTCAAAAGGAGTGATGTTGCCAAGAACACTAGAAGGGGTTCTATTGATCAAATGAGCTGCTGCTAAAACACACTCTCCCCAAAAGAAAATAGGTAAATGAGTGTGAAAACGTAAAGCTCTAGCAACATTAAGAATGTGTTTGTGTTTGTGCTTAACTCTCCCGTTTTATTGAGGGGTACCTACACAAGAAGTTTGAAACAGAATACCAGTTGCTGAAAAATAATTAAGCAGACAAGTGAACTCTGTTCCATTGTCACTCTTAACTATTTTAATCTTTTGTGAAAATTGTCATTCAACCATGGCAACGAAAGACATAAACATTTGAAAAACTTCTATTTTATCAACTAACAAATAGACCCACACTGCACAAGAGAAATCATCTACGATAGTCAAAAAATATTGACCCCCACAAAAGGACTTATGTCTATAACAATCCCACAAATCAATGTGCACCAATTCAAAAATACGACTAGCTTTATTGTCACTTAAAAGAAACCTATCTCTAGAGTGCTTGGCCCGAAAACAAACTTCACAAGTGTTTTTCAAACTACCCCTACAATTATGAACAGGAGGAAGTAACTTTACTATTTTCTTTGAAGGATGCTCCATTCTACTGTGCTAAAGTGCAAGAGAAGATGTATCTCCATCAACGGTGATTGCTCGAATAGAATTGGTTTCCTCCTTGAAGTAGTAGTGTAACACCCCTAACCCGTAATCGACATCAGATTAGAGTTACGAGGCATTACCAATTAGCCAGAACATTTCGAACCAAATCAGAATCACTTATACTATTTAACATCATTTCATAAACAATCATCTCTAATTATGGTCTACGAGACCTAAAACATACATTTAAGGAAAGGTCGGAACTAAACTGGACCTAATCAAAATTTTCAGAACTTAACCAAATCTTCCAAAACTGTTAAAGACACACGCCCGTGTGACAAAGCCGTGTGGCACACACGGGCACTAGACACGCCCATGTAACCCAACCATGTCAAAAATAGGTCCTATACTGACTTTTTCACACGGCCAATAAGCACGCACATGTACTATGGCCGTGTGGTACTTAGTTACCTACTGACTTTAGCCCGCGGCCATATGACACGCCCGTGTCAAGTCCGTGTGATTTTTGGGTGAATACTGCTTTTCTTACACAGCCACAAGGCACGCCCGTGTTCTCTGACCGTGTGGCACAATGCAGGCTTGGTTTGAGCCAATTTGCCACTTCACTTTGGGCCAAATCTACAAGCAATGATATAAAAAATTTATACCATACTTTCCAACCAATTCCATGCTCAAAACATGCTTCATTAAAACAAAAACATATTAGCTCATAAAACACTACAGCCATGCATCATTTGGTATCATTAACCAAATACCAAAACTATAGACAACATTTCATTTTGCTAGCCAACTCCTATGGCAATATATATACACATCAAAACTTATATACATAGACCTTCTAGCTTATAAATGCCATACTCTAAAATATTTACACTTTCAAAAGTACCAAAATGAGATCGATAGTGTAGTGACGATCCTCGACTATCCCCCTAGCCTTTAGTAGCTACGATAACTGTAAAACAGATAGTAAACACACAGAGTAAGCTACAAAGAGCTTAGTAAGCCAAATACAATTGGTCTACTTACTAAAGCATATACGTATCATTCAACCATATAGATTCATAACCATTTCATAGAATAATTCATACTTAACCATACACCATTATTTGCATATATGTCATGCTTCATTTCCAATTCCAAGCATATTTCACAAAGATAGAGTTTTTCATATTCAGAAATTTAGTACGATAAAAACGTACCTGCATAGGTTATACATTTCATATACTCATATTTCGTACGCTATCATCAGATGGTTCAGAAACGATACAGATGTTCATAACCAAGTACAATGTCGACGTCCCGGGCGTGGTCTTACATGTAATTCAATATCGATGCCTCTATCCCAGACAAGGTCTTACACGAAATCAGATAAGATGCCAATGTCCCAGACATGATCTTATACGTAAATCTCAATTGAGGCCTGTGTCCCAGACACAGTCTTACACGATGTCTCAGACAGATGTCAACTTTATTTAAGAACATACAGAGTTTTTCAGATACTATCATATTATCAGAATTTACTCGAAATCCATTCATCAGGCTCTCATGGCCATCCAATACAATTTACAGTTTATATAAGTAGAATTTATTTCAATTAACACTTAATTGTAATTTGACTTACCTCGGACGGATTTCGGATAAAACGAGTCGACTATTCAACTATTTTGGACTTCCCCTGATCTAAGTCCGATTTTCTTTGTTCTTGATCTAATACAATACAATTTCAACCATTCAATCATTTATTACATTCAAAATAATCCATGAACACATATTTAGAGTACTTTGCATTTTAGCCCTTATATTATCACACTTTGACAATTTAGTCCATTATTCACAAAATCACAAATATGCATAATTCATCAATACTATAGCTTGGCCAAATATACATGGCTTCCATACAAGCCCAAATAACACATTTAATTCACAATTTAGTCCTTCAAAACCTTATTTTCATAAATTATCCCAAATAGCTCTACTTCATCAAAATTCAAGGACAAAACTTATAAATAATCTATTAAACCTTCATAATTCATCCAAGAACATTACAAAACTCATGATATCAATAATTTTATTTCATGAAATCTTTAACAGAAAAATAAATTTAGACATGGGCTTTGAAGAACACGAAGCAACGATCACAGAAACGTAGAAATTATCAAAAACGAACGAAAATTCATACCTTAATCAAGGTGAACAAGAGCTGAACCCTAGGAAGCCCTTTTTTCTTTCTTTTTCCTTTTATTTTCGGTAAAAAAATGTGTTTATGGACACATTTCATGTTTATTTTTATTTAATATATCCTTTATACACTTTTTACCATTTTAGCCTTGTGAATAAAACATAAATTTCCATCCACTAATGCCCATAATTGTCCATATATATAAAAATGGTCTAATTGCATCTTAAAGACCTCATATTTTAAAAGCCAAGCCAAATAGGTGCTTTAGCATCTAGCACTCAACTTTTACACATTATGCGATATAATCCTTTTTCATAATTAAACACAGAAAAAGACAAATTAAATCACAGAAATTTCACAGATGTAAATTCACATATCACAGACACAGAAAATAATATTAAAATATTTTTTGAACTCGTATTTGTGGTCCCGAAACCATTATTCTGACTAGGGTCAAAATCGGACTGTTACAAGTAGAGTCCATCTTGCTTACTTCCCATTCCAATCAACTTCCTCGTTTGGTCCTGTATAACACACATATTAGAGTCAAATTGGACAATTCCGTTAGTATCGTCACAAAACTGTAAAACTAAAAATAAGTTACAGTTTAATTTTGGAACATAAAGGACATTTTGTAAAGTGATGGCAGAAGACAATTTTATAGATCCTTCCTTGGTCGCAGTAATCTTTTGACCATCGGGAAGACCCACAGGACATTCAAAAATGTCTTTTATATCAAATAAAAAAGAAATATCCCCTGTCACATGATTGGATGCACCAGTGTCTATAATTCAAAGTCTTTTATTGAACATACCATTCAGACGATAATTGGAAATAGTCAAATTACCAAACACGCTTGCGAGAGCTTTCCATTGGTCAGCCGTAAATGATGAAGGAGGTGCTGCTAAAGTGATGTTATTGTCGCTCAGTCCTACAACGCTATCAAAAGCAGTAACAGTTGCTGCATTGGCACGCACTGTACCCCCCGGTTACGACTAGTCGATTACAAAGATGAAGCAGAAAGTCGGCCTCGCCCTGCTCCACCAGATTGTTTCATTCATTCCTCCCACCACTCCGAATAGCCTATTTTTTCAAAGCAGTTACTGACCTCATGGCCAATCTTCTTGCAGTGAGTACATAAGAGGTGAGATTTGTCAACCTTTTCAATTCGCCCACGACCCTTTCCACTCGAGCACAGAGCAAAACCAACGGTTGCAGGCTTTTCATCTTTCACTTCAGAAATCATCTACACCCGTTCATCTTGAATGGCCAATTGGTACGCACGATTGAGTGAAGGTAAAGGATCCTGAGCAAGTATGTTCCCACGAAGCTGTCCATAGTACTCAGCATTTAATCCCATTAAAAATTGATGCAGCATGTCATTTTCACATCTACTCTCATGAGTTTTACCGACAGTACAATTAGAGCAACATGAACATGTAATTATTGGTTCATGGTGATGCAATTCTTCCCACAAAGTAGTTAGTTTTCCATAATAGAAAGCAACACTCATTGATTTTGGCTGTTCACAACGAGCAATTTTTTATTTTAGTTGTTGAATTCTCGGTCCATTTACAAGAGCATATCTTTCTTTCAAAGTATCCCATAAACGTTTTGCATCTTTATATTTTGAGAGAGTATGCTTTACCTTGATAGTAATGGTGTTCATAATCCATGAAACAAGCATGGCATGAATGGTAGTCCAATCTGCATCTATACATGGAGGAATGGGTGCTGTGATCATGCCATCAAGAAATCCAAACTTCCTCCGTGCTTGAAGAGCAGTTTCTATTTCAGCCGCCCAATCATCGTAATTGTCATCGTTGAGGCGTGTTGGAATAAGAAAATCTCCAGGTCTGTCTTAAGGACCGAGAAAAAAAGGTGAGGATATATCTATTTTAGGTGGTGGTTTTGGCGGCGTGTGTTCATCTCCAGCCATTGATCAAAGTTTTGAATCGTCAAGGCTCAGATACCATGTAAAAGTTAGGCAATTGCCCTTGTCTCTTGAATGGAAAAACCAGCGTATAAATGTACAACCTATTGACTTATCCTATCTTCTGCAATAAGGAAACAATATATATACAAATCCCATATATTACTCTTAACATATTGTAAAATTTACAAGGTTTCTTTTCCTCAAACTTTATCAAATTGGAATATTAAAAAATAGAAAAAAAAAACAAGAGAAGTGAGAAATTCTCAACTCCCTTCACTTTCCTTCGTACGTAAAAAATGCATTACCTAAATAATCTTTTCCTTTGACTTACTTAGCTTTTCCTCCCATTAACCCAATCCAAACGGAGTGTAAAAACATCTGAACTTTGAAAAACTATAACTTTATCATTTATAATGTCTTGGATGCAATTACAAGAAAATGAAAGTTTGATAGTTTGACTGATTCTTGTTGATATAAAAATGTGACAAAGGAAGTTAGAAGCTATTCACCGGGTGATGGTGAGCTGAGAGTTTCAAGTGATTGAGTTGAGAGAGAAGGGAATGTGAAGAGCTCCAATGGAGCATAGTTGAAAGAGAGATGAAAGAAAAAAATTCCCCTTATCATGAACGGTTTAGGGGAGTATTTAAGAAAAAAAACTTATGCATCCTGTCGAAACCATTTTTAAATCGAGTTTTGAAAAAATGGGAATTGACTTTAAAAACGAAAACGGGAGTCGCCACCAATTTTTTTAGGTGTGATTGGATCACCTTTAAAACATTTTGTTTTAAAATCATTAGTTTTGGTCTACGGAAAAAAGAACGAGTTCGGGAGTCGGTTACGTACGAGGAAGGATTAGCACCCCCGTAACGCCCAAAAATTGGTACCTAATTAATTATCAAATGTCTTTAACGTTGGAAATTTAAAAATTTTAAGATGTAATCCTCTTTAAAATATTTTGATTAATCCTTTTTTAAAAGAAAAATTGGAGTTCACTCGTATCAAAATATTGACATTGAGTTAGCTTTTGGAAATCCCTATCTCGACACAACAAAACCCCATATCCAGTAAGTTAGGACATATTGCTTTGAAATTCCAAGACAGTTGCTCGCATTTTGAAAACCTTTAAAAACTTAGAAAGGTACTTGAGTATTCGAACTCAACGAGAAGAGTCGCAACCCAATAAGTTAGGGCACTACTTTTTCTCGAAATTTCTAAACACCAAGCATTGCTTTTATATTTTTTGAAAACTTCGGAATTTTGTTTTAGTTAATGCATGAGGAATCACATTATCGTTATGGAATAGAATATCACAATTATAAATGAACAAAACATGCATTTAAACAATATAGTGGCCATAATACAAAAATCATATACTAGATACATATATATAAAAATAATATACATAGCAAATGCTTACAAAGATATACATAGTATATATTGAAAATGAATAAACAAAACATACAAACATACAAAGTAATAATTAAAAACAATGCATGATATACAACAAAGTAATACAATATCAATGTACATGTTCATAAAATGTAATATCAAATAATAAATATAAAATGATATTTAGCACATGATATATGCAATATAAAATAAAATGAAATGAACTATTGTTATACATATAACACAAATAAAACATGATATTTAATAATAATTTTAAAATAGAATTTAATATACAATATATATTAACAAAATATTTATAAAAGAATAATAATTATATATATAAAATATATTGGTTTAAAAGTATGTAAAAGAACTCATAATATAAAAATATCAGTTTAAAATGAAATAATACATAATAAATAAATAATTAATAATTAAATATATGTATAATATGGGTTAAAAATATAATTTAATTTACAAATTTTAAAATTATAAATAATATAATGAATAATATAAACGTAAATAATATAATAGATAATATATGATATATATAACCTATAATAAATAATAAATAATATAGAATAAAAATATAATAAATGTTATATAATAAAATATATTTTAAATGTATAGGAAATAAGAAATATAATAGCATAAAAATGGCATAATGTAAAATAATGAAAGTATATATGTAAAAAATAATGTATATAAATAATTAATAAATATATAATACAAGTAAAAATATAATAATAATATAAAAATGATAATGTAAAACAATAATAATAATTTGTGAAAAATAAAACATAACAAATAATAATATATATAATAAAATAATTTTATAATATATAATATAAAAATAAGGTATAAAAATAAAACAATTAACAATATATAAAAAATATATGTATACATATATAATAATAAAAATAAACATATAGGGTTAAATTTGAAGTTCAATAAAATTACAAGGCAAATTTTACAAAAATAAAGCTGAATTAAGGTCCTAATTAAAACACGCGCAAAATCAAAGGGATTCATTGAGCAAATTGCCCTATTCCCAAAATGACTGCGTTTTAATCTTAGACTTAAAATAGCCATTGTAGGGACTAAATTAAAACTAAAACAAAATATCAGGGCTGAAGCATAAATAAAATAAAACAAATTATAATCATAAAAAGGGTGGAGGAACTAATCGGGTAATTAACCCAATTCTCAAAAACACGAGGATCCTCCCCGGGTAATCGGGTCAACACGCGGATCCTGGGGCATGATACGACACCGTTTTGGCATTTATTATTCTAAGCCATACGTCGTCATTTTGCTGGGGCTATATAAACCAAAACTTTAGCCCAAAAATCATTTTACACAGGGATTTTTTTTAAAAAGGCTTGAAATTCTCTGCAGAGGGGAAGAGGGGGGTCCTTGGCTTTGGCCTCCAGCCACTGGGCCGTATTTGCCCAAGCGCCGTCGTACGCAGGACTTGAAGGTTTAAAAAACCTTCGTCCTTCCACAGGTAACCTCTTCTCTCTTAAAACTTTACTCGTATATGCTAAAACAATTCATATATACACATGTGTTCAAAGATAAAGAAGAAGTTAGACGGTTAAATCACCTTTTTTGAAACTGTTGTTATTTCTTTGAATGTGTAAGTATCTTTTTATCCCCTCCAAAAAAAGGTATTCTCTTTACATTGTTTGATTCAGGCTTTTATAGCCACTACTGCTATTACATAAACTAGGAAAGAAATCTTTTTATATCTTTCCATATTTGTTTTGCTTGCTGTTGTGGTTCTTTCCTTCTTTTGCAGGTATCAAGAAGATTTAGCAACAATGATCATCGGCGTTGACTCGGGCATAGACTGCAGCATGATTTGAAGCCTGGAATCATGGCTTGGAATCACGATGTTGATGGCGCAAGACGAACCGAGCATTGATTACAGTGTTTAGCTTCTAGAGCCTTCCATTTTCGGCGCCTAGGGTTTCTGAAACCCTAGGTCTCTCTATTATCTGTTAACAATTTGGGCCACTTGGGCCTCGTTTGTTTTTTGGGTCTGGATATAAACGGGTCTTGGGTAGTTTAACTGGGTCATGGGTGTAACGGGTTATTGGATTAGTTTGGTGTGTCAGGGGAAGGACTGGTCTGTTAGGCTTTGGGCTAATGTGGTTGGGCTTGTAAATGGACTATAATAAAATAAACATTTATTTATTTTATTTTTTATTTTTGGGTTTTATTTAATTATGGACCCGGGCAAAAAATAGGTTCTACAGCTGCCCCTCTTTGCTCATTGTCGTGTAATGATAATAGAGCATAAACTATAAAAGGACCCATTTTTCCCGGGCTCGCCTAGTCTCGATTTCTTGATCCTTGATCTTCTTTAAATGGCCTCTTGACGGCTTCAATCTGCTTTACTGTAACCGAGGAAGGCAATCTCTGCTATCTTTGATCTGTGCTCTGAAATTACGAAAACTCTAAATCTGCCATCATCGATCTGCTCTTCTTCAAACCCGGAGATGCCAAATCATCTTAGATTTGCTTCAACATAAATACGTAAAAGCCAAATCAGCTATGTCTTCGATCTACTTCCTGCCAATATAGAGATGCCAAATCTGGTATCTTTGATCTGCTCTCCGCCAATACAGAGATGTCAAATCATCTTAGATTTGCTTTAACGTAAACACGTGAAAGCCAAATCAGCTGTGTCTTCGATTTGCTCCTTGTAAGCACAAGGATGTTAAATCGTGTTGGATCTGCTTCAGTATAACCATCTGAAGGTGAGATCTGCTATGTATCTGCTCCCCATTGAACTGGAGATGCCAGACTTCGATTTGCTCTCTGACAATACAGAGATGCCAAATCATCTTAGATTTGCTTCGACGTAAGCACGTGAAAGCCAAATCAGCTATGTCTTCGATTTGCTCCTTGTAAGCACAAGGATGCCAAACCATCTTGGATCTACTTCAGTATAGACATCTGAAGTTTGAATCTGCTATGTGTCTACCCTCCGTCGAAGTGGAGATGCCAGACTTCGATTTGTTCTCTGAAAATACAGAGATGCCAAATCATCTTAGATTTGCTTCAACGTAAACACGTGAAAGCCAAATCAACTATGTCTTCGATTTGCTCTCCGCTAATACAGAGATGCCAAATCTAGTATCTTCAACTTGTTCCCTATAAACACAGGGATACCATGCTGAAATCGTCGATCTGCTTCGCTGTAAGCACAGGAGTGTCAGATCTGTTATTTTCGATCTGTTCCCTATAAACACAGGGATGCCAAATCTGCTATCTTCAACTTGTTCCCTATAAACACAGGGATGCCATGCTGAAATCTTTGATCTACTTCGCTGTAAGCACAAGAATGTCAAATCTGCTATCTTTGATCTGTTCCCTATAAACACAGGGATGCCAAATCTTGTTTCTTTGATCTACATTGTCCCATAAAAGACATAACCTGTAGAATGCATATGAGTTCATGCCTAATAATTAGGATGATATGATCGAAGTGAGTCAAATTCTCCTAATTAGACATGTTATAATGCAAAATGTTATGAAAATGATTCCTATTTCGGATCACTCATTCCTTCATCGAAGTATCCTTACTTCTCTCGAAGTCTCATTCCAATTCAACTTGTGGGTTTGTACCATTCTTCAAATGCTATGACCCGCTGAAAATGTCTGTAAGATGATCCTCTCCTAGGATCGAATCGTTTGATTGTTCAATCATCATTTAGACTGAAGAATAATTTTTAGTTTCCCCGAGTACATCCGACTCTCACATATGGGAATTCCTTAAACAATTATCTTATTTCAATTTCTTGTATTATCTAGAAATTTCTAGAGTAATATGCAAAACTTCATTTGTGAAGATATTTTAGTTCATCTATAATTATTTCAATGCAACATACTTAAAGAATAACGAAAGATGAATAAATTTTTAAGAATAATTGGATTTGAATGAATTATCAAAAAGATACAAAAGGGAATTAATCTGATAGCCTATCTTCTAGAAGAAATAGAATCTAAAGGTAGCAAACAAGATAGAAGTTAGATGCCCTAGATATCACCGCTTGAGTGTCTATACACTAGCTCTATGAAGTCTTTCTTGAGTTCAACATGTGTTTAGAAGATCCAAAGTACTTTGTTGATGCCCCAGTTTGCAGCATTCTTCGCTTTTTGTTGCATCAGATATAGCAAGATTACCGTATGCCCTTCAATATTTGAGCTGCCCTTTCGGATTTTCAACTCAAAACCCCTTTGGTCACAAGGCGCCCTTTACGGGTTTTCACCTTGGCCTCTCCATTTTTTTTTTAAATCTCAAGGCACCCTTTGCGGGTTTTCACCTTGGATTCTCCCTCTTTAGACAAAGTATTTTTTAACTGAGTCTGAATTCACTGGATTGGGTAAACTTTTCCCATCCATTTCCGTTAGGATCAATGCACCACCGGAGAAAGCTTTCTTCACGACATACGGCCCTTTCCAATTCGGCATCCATTTTCCCCTAAAGTCCTTTTGAATAGGAAGGATATTTTTCTGCACCAGGTCTCCCTCGTGAAACTCTCTTGGTCGAACCTTCTTATCATAAGCTAGCATCATTTGCTTCTGATACATCTGACCATGACGGATGGCTCTTAGCCTCTTTTCTTCAATTAAGTTTAGCTGGTCATATCGGGATTGAACCCACTCAGCTTCATCTAACCTTACCTCCGTCAAAATTCGAAGAGAAGGTATTTCTACTTCAATACGTAATACTGCTTCCATCCCATAAACTAGCGAGAATGGAGTTGCCCCAGTAGAGGTTCTGACAGATGTCCGATAGGCGAGGAGTGCAAACGGTAATTTCTCATGCCAATCTCTATAAGTCTCGGTCATCTTCCCCACTATTTTCTTAATGTTCTTATTAGCGGTCTCCACTGCCCCATTCATTTTTGGATGATAGGGAGAAGAATTATGATGTTTGATCTTGAACTGGTCACAAACCTCTGCTATCGTTTTGTTGTTTAAGTTCAATGCATTGTCAGATATGATCTTCTCAGGCATTCCATACCGACAAATGATCTCCTTCTTCAAGAATCGACTCACAGCCAGCTTAGTAACATTCGCATAAGAGGCAGCCTCTACCCACTTTGTAAAGTAATCAATTACCATGAAGATAAACCGATGTCCATTCGAAGCTTTCAGTGATATTGGTCCAATAACATCCATGCCCCACATGGAAAAGGGCCATGGAGAGGTCATAACATGCAAAGGTGAAGGTGGAACATGAATTTTGTCCCCATAAATCTGACATTTATGACACTTCTTGGTATAGTTAATACAGTCTCCTTCCATAGTCGCCCAATAATAGCCAAACCTCATGATTTGCCTTGCCATGTGAACCCATTTGCATGTGTCTCACATACACCTTCATGAACTTCTTCTAAAATTAGCTTAGCTTCTACAACGTCAACACATCTCAAAAGTACTTGGTCTTTCCTTTTCTTGTATAGAATATCCCCGTCCAAGACATAGTCACAAGCTAACCTTCTCAAAGTTTGTTTATCATTTTCATTGGCTTGTTTAGGGTATTTATGATCTCTCACATATCGCAATATATCTTGATACCAAGGGATATCATCCATTTCTTCTTTCTCAATGTTGCAACAATGAGCTGAAGCCTCATAGACACTCATTTGAATTGGTCTCATCTCTTCCTCTTTATTTGCCTTAATCATTGAGGCCAAGGTTGCTAAAGCATCTGCCATCTGATTTTCGTCTCGTGGGAGAAAATTGAAGGTGATGTCATCAAACTCCTCTAGTAACCCCAAAACTACCCTTCGATAATTGACCAATTTAGGGTCCCTTGTCTCCCATTCACCTCTCAACTGATAAATTACCAACGCAGAATCTCCATATACTTCTAAGGTTTTTATACCTCGTTCTATAGCTACTTGGAGTCCCATGATGCATGCTTCGTACTCAGCCATATTGTTTGTACAGTCAAAGTCTAACTTGCACGTGAACGGGTAATGATCGCCATTTGGGGATACCAAGACTGCCCCAATTCCATTTCCGACTGCGTTAGAAGCCCCATCAAAATTTAGCTTCCAAAGAGAATCTTCAGTGGTTACTATACACATTAACTCCTCATTTGGAAAATCGAAGTTCAATGGCTCATAATCCTCTAGAGCCCTACTGGCCAAAAAGTCTGTTACCGCACTTCCTTTTATAGCTTTCTGACTTACATAGACTATATCAAACTCTGAAAGCAAAATTTGCCATCTCGCCATTCTCCCATTTAGAGCCGTTGACTCCATCATATATTTTAACGGATCAAGTTTTGAGATGAGCCAAGTGGTATGGTATAGCATGTACTGTCTTAATCTCCGCGTTGTGCAAATCAGTGCACAACACAACTTTTCAATTGGTGGATATCTCATTTCACAGTCAGTGAATTTCTTACTGAGATAATAAATTGCCTTCTCCTTTTTCCCTGATTCGTCATGCTGACCCAGCACATATCCCATAAAATTACTGAATACTGACAAGTACAGTATTAACGGTTTGTCTGGGCTTGGTGGAAATAATACCAGAGCATTCAACAAATACTGATTGACCTTTTCAAAAGCATTCTGGCATTCCTCATCCCAAATTCCTTGATTGTGCTTTCTGAGGAGGCGAAAGATAATATCGTATTTCTCGGTCAGTTGTGAAATAAACCGAGCGATGTAATTCAACCTTCCTAGAAATCCTAGAACTTCCTTCTGAGTACGTGGCGGAGGCAACTCTCGTATGGATCTGACCTTGTCTGAGTCGACTTCATTCCCTTTCACTGACTAAGAAGATCTCCGACTGCTAACTGAAATTTCCTCAATCTCAAGAACAATCTTCTTAAGACCTCAATGTGCTCTTTTTCTGTACACGACTTGGCAATCATATCATCAACATATACCTCAATATCCTTATGCATCATGTCGTGGAATAAGTTTACCATGGCCCGCTGGTATGTTGCCCCTGCGTTCTTCAGTCCAAATGGCATTACTTTGTAGCAAAAGGTGCCCCACAAGGTTATGAAGGTAGTTTTATCCATGTCCTCTGGATGCATCTTTATCTAATTGTATCCTGAGAAACCATCCATGAAGGAGAACAACGAATATCCCTCTGTGTTGTCTACTAAAGTGTCAATGTGTGGCAAAGGAAAATTATCCTTTGGGCTTGCTTTGTTCAAATCTCTGTAATCAACACACATTCGTATCTTCCCATCTTTCTTAGGAATACGCACAATGTTAGCTACCCATTCAGAGTACTTCACCTCTTGTAAGAATCCTGCATCGAACTACTTTTCAACCTCATCTTTTATTTTTAAAACAATGTCTGGCCGCATTCTCCACAACGTCTGTTGGACTGGCTTACAGTCCTGTCTTATCGGAAGACGATGTACTACAATGTCAGTATTCAATCCAGGCATATCCTGATATGACCAGGTGAAGATATCCTTGAACTCTCGAAGTAACTCAACCAGACCACGCCTTGTATCCTCGGTAATCAGTGTTCTAATTTTCAACTCCTTCCCTTCCTCTAGGGCTACATTCTCTATTGCCTCTTTCTCATGTGGCATGATTTGTTTCTCCTCCTGCTTTACCATTCTTAACAGATCAAGAGATACGTCACAATCTTGAATATCTTCAAAATCCTGAGGTTCCTCTAGACACATGTCTTGCTCGCAAGAGAAATCAGGAGTTGTAGTATCAGTGCTCATATCATTAATATCTAAGGACCTGTGGGGCTATGAAAGAATATACAAAGAATGAATGAATCTAAAAATGATTGTTTATGTGCTATGAATAAAAGAATTGTCAAAATTTAAAGGATAAAAATGAAACAACACTCGTTTAAATGGATCAAAGCTATGTTTTCTTTAAATAATAATAGATGAACATAAGCCTATTTCACAAATGTAATCTTACTACTCCCAGGCCCTAGAGTAACAGACATGTTTCGAGAATTACTCTGAAAAATTCCTAAAGACTACAGGAAGGTTTTCCACAATCCAATTGTTCAGAGAGCTCCCCGGTTCGTAAGGGCGAATTCCCTCGAGGTTTCCTTGCTCCAATCCCTCATCGTGTACAACATTAATTTGATGACTTTCTTCTACCAGTAATCCTCCCGACTTAAAAGATTTGGATATAGTTAGGAATGTCATCGGTTCCCACTCCACTTCTCCTCCATTCAGATGGCTTTTCTTCTCGCTTGGCGCTTCTCAATCTCTTGCCTCTTATGCTTAGGGTCTGGCTTGAAGCCAAAACCAAAACGATCTTTCTTCTCAAACAGTTTTGGGATTTGAATTCCTCCTTGCAACTGTCTTCCTAGTCCTTTTCCTGGCAATGCCCCTTTTCCCATCATCATTTGCAGGGCCATTCTTGTGGTTCTAGACATTTTGGGTAACAGCACCTCATTTCCTTCCAAAATGAAGGTTGCATTGATGATTTCTAAAGAGTGGAAAGAGCACTCAATAGCTTCTTCATTCGCCTCGACATAAGGGGCCTTGCTAGTGACTGCTGCTATAATGTCCTCCTCCGCATTGATGGTTATTTAACCGTCCATCTGTTACTAACTTCAATTTTTGGTGCAATGAGGAAAGCACCGCTCCTGCCGAGTGTATCCATGGCCTCCCTAATAAACAATTATAGGAGGGTTTGATATCCATCACCAAGAAATCAACTTCATAGGTATTTGGCCCAATTTCCAAAGTGATGTCGATTCGTCCCATCACTTTCCTTTCAGTTCCATCAAAGGCTCTTACCATATTATGAGATATTTTCATATGCAAACTGTCAATGGGTAATCTGTTTAAGGTGGATAATGGCAGGACGTTCAAAGCTGACCTATTATCAACGAGTACACTTGGCAGTGTGTATCCTTTGCACCGAGTAATGATGTGCAAGGCTTTGGTTGACCCTATGCCCCCAGGTGGAATTTCATCATCATTGAAATAGATGAAATTGTTAGCACTGATGTTATTTACCAACTGGTCCAATTTGTTAACGGATATGTCGTGGGTGACATATGTTTTGTTAAGCACATTCAATAATGCGTCCCGATGCACCTCAGAACTCAGAAGTAGGGCTAATACTGATACACGCGCTGGCTACTTATGCAACTGCTTGACCACACTATACTCGCTATGCTTAAGGAACTTTAAGAACTCCTTAGCCTCCTCCTCCTTCACCGGCTCATTGATGAGTATTTCAGTCTCTTTCTCTTTCTCAACCTCGACACCTTTTGTCTTTGTGGGCTCCACTTTGACGCCTCCCGTATTATAACATTTCCCACTCTGCGTATGGGAACCTTCATTTTGCACGCCCCTAGATGCACTGGCTATACTCTCTTCTTCAGGTACTGTTACACTGCAATCATAACTCCATGGTACCCTCTTGTCATCCTTGTAAGGGAAAGGATTGGGTTTATGGATGACAACCCTGGGCCCGGTTTGCACCCCTACTTCATTATTCCCCGGTAAGGAAATAATAATTCTCGGCCGGTGGGTTTCTTGTCGTTCATTTTCCAGTACACATATTTGTCCTTCGCTAGGACTACCCTCAAAAATCTGTAGCTCTTTGTTAACCATAAGGCCTTGCACCATGGCCTTAAACTTCTCACAATTTTGGATCATATGACCCATCTCTCCATGGAATTCGCAATAATTCTCTATTCCTCTTCTACCTTTTCCAGAGGTCAACATACCTCTCTTCATCATCTCCCCCCATATTACTTTCATGGGTGTCTTTACCTCAGCAACATCTTCTTTGATTTTTCCTTCCTTTGTTTCATTGATGGCATTCACTCATTGATTGCCCTGATCTGGTAACGGATTTTTGGTATTAGGAGTACTGTCGAATTGCACAACCTCCATCTTGATAAGCCTCTCCACGACCTTCTTGAATCCGATGAGTTTTTAATCGAATGCCCCGGTATTCCCGCGTGATATTCGCATTTAGCATTTGCGTCATACCATTTGGGTAACGGTGACTACAGTGGTTTCAAGTGAAATGGAGCGATGGCATGTGCATCGTATAAGCTTTGATAAAGCTCATGATACGTCACAGGGATAGGCGTGAATTGTATCCTCTCCGAATTCTGTCTTGTACCCGATTCCTGTCTTTGAGTACTTTGTTGCTCTGTTTTAGGTTGACCAATTGTGACTGCCCTCGAGTTGAGGCTATTAATATTATTCACCTCGTTGTCCTTTCTCCTTGGGGCCAATATTTTAGCTACTTCCCCCTCGATTTTACCGCCTCTCACGGCATTCTCAATCATCTCACCTGCCATAACTATATCCATGAAACTTTTCATGGTACTTCCAATCATGTGAGTGATGAATGGCGCCTTCAAAGTGTTGATAAATAACATGGTGGTCTCATTTTCCAACAATGGTGGTTGTACTTGCATTGCCACCTCCTTCCATCGTTGTGTATATTGCCTAAAACTTTCATTAGGCTTTTTCTCCATGTTTTGAAGTGTGATCCTATCTGGCGTCATATCAGTCATATGGTTGTACTTTTGTATGAAAGCCTGTGCCAGATCTCTCCATGAATTGATTCTTGCAAGGCTCAACTGATTGTACCATCTAGCAGCTGCTCCTACTAAGCTGTCCTAAAAATAATGGATCAATAATTGATCATTGTTCACATATCTAGTCATTCTCTTACAAAACATTGTTATGTGTGCCTCTGGACAAGTAGTCCCGTTGTACTTTTCAAACTCTGGCATCTTAAATTTATGAGGAAGCACTAAATCTGGGACCAAACTTAAGTCTTTGGCATCAATCCCATGATGATTGCCAGCGCCTTCCAAAACCCTAAACTTCTCCTCTAACCACTTGTGACAATCCTCCAATTGTTTTGTGAATTCGGTTGCCATTCTTTCCTTCTCCATCAAATCCAGATCAGGAGTGATAGGGTTGATCGAGCTATCACCCAAATTATTTCCCAACCCATATGGGAAATTTACAGGGATTCCAGCATCAACTGGCCCATGTTGAGGCCTCACGGTGACAGATGTCCTTCTAGGAGGTGCCTCAATTTCTAGTAGCACATGAGACGGAGTAAAGCCCAGAGGAGGACCTTCATTCTCCTCTTCAGTGCTCGCCATGGGTGCTTTTCCTTTATCAGTGGCTCTCAGCAGCTGAGCCATTTCAGCCATCATGTTCCTCTGAGCTTCTAGCATTTGCTCCATCATTTCATTCTGCATTTTGGCCAACTCCTCTTGCATTTGGTCTTGCATATCTTTTTGCAATTGCTCGAACCTTTGATCCATACTCTTAGTTTTAGTGCGAGTGTCGTAAGGATGTGTGATTTCCAGATTTTCTTTTCTACCTTTAGAAGTAAACTTTAACTAATTAGGGTCTTTCTATAACTTTGAATGCAAATGATGCGATGAAATGCTATGAAATGAAAATGCATGAATGAAAAAGAATATCGATTCTGGTTCAACTTCATTTAGAAAACTTTATTTAGAAAAAGAATATCTTTATATATAAGAGGATTACAAATACGCTTTCGCCCTAAGGCCCAAAGTTTTAACTCTATCTAATAAAAGAGCTAACTCTCGTCTTATATCCGACGACGATGAATACATCAGACTCAATACATCAGCTCGACTTGCCAAGTCTTGTACATATTCAGCAACCTCTCGAATCTGGGCTACGGCTTCACCAATGACATGATCCCTTTCTCTGACCTGTCCTCTAGACTGATGAAGCTCTCCCTTCAGATAATCTTCTTGCGCCTTGAGCTGCTCAACCCGAAGTTCACCGTCATGCAATGCCACTTCCAAATCCTCAACTTTACTCTTTAGCTCCTTTAACTCGACCGGAGAATTATGGTTTTGCTGCCAACGTAGGGATCTTCCAAGCTCAGTTACCTTAGTCTTCAACCCTTTATTCTCTTCCTCTAATACCAAATTTTGCACCTGCATCTCTTGGAACTTCCTCTCCCAATACTCGGCTCTAGCCTTTTCCTCTTGGACCTCTTTCTGCAACTGATCTGAAGATCCTCCTACTTTCGCTCTCCTCAAGGATACTTGTGCCCTTTTGTAATGCTCCTTTAGATCATCTCGATCTTCCTCAATCTTTCTCTTTTCTTTCCTCTCTTTCTCAACCTCCATCTTTTGAACGTCGACGTCCAAGCTCAAGTACATCTTTTCTTCTTCGAGCTTTGCTACCCTCTTCTTGAACTCCAAGTTCTTTCTCTTGAACTCTTGCTTCATAATTTCTAACTCTGAGGGCATTACTTGCAAATATTCCTCTATCGGTCGAGCTCCTTTTACGCTTGGCTTAGGGATGTTAACATTAACCCTTCTGCTCATCCATTCTACGTATTCTGATGTCATAGCAGGGCTAATAGCTACTCCTTTCAACCGAAAAGTCTTTTTTCAAGCACTAGAAACTTCGCTAACCTTCCTCTTGTAGTCGGCTCCTCTGTATACAAGTTCACTTTGAGCCAACCCATGAGTCACTGGCACGAACTGTCTCAATCCATGCTGCCTTAGCACGACCAAAGGGGCATAACCAATGGCACCCCAAATTCCCAACAAAGGGACCCAATCAAAACTGTCGCATCGGTAAAGAATTTCACCAGGAATCATCCACGGAGCCCTCCACTCAACATCTTTCGACTGAAGGTTCTGAAGTAGCGCTATCCAATTCTCTTCTAGAACATCAACTCTCCTAGTTGAAGCACTATGTCTTTCAACGGTGAATAATCCTCGAAGAAGACCCGACAAACCACCTTATCTATCAATCGAAAATGACTGTAGAACCAAGCTAAAAGTAACTGAGCACAACCAACAAATCTTCCTGCACCAGCCCTCTTACATGCGCCTAAGGACCTGAACGTCTCCGCTAAAATCACAGGGACGGAAGTGACCCTTTTACTAAGTCGATGAAAAAGATCTGTGGTTGCCTCCACATATCCCAAAGCCCTAGGAAAAACCATCAGTCCATACAAACTTAAAGCAAAAACATCTACCTTCTTCGTCTCATCAGGGTGTGTCAGAATTAGACCTTTCAAAGCGTCCCACGAAATGCATTTGCACTCACCATTCTCTTTAATTCTGGCCATGATCCACTGCTCGCTCATCCCCGTAATAGTCATCAATTTCTTCCAAAAGGTAGGGACACAAGCAGCTCGAGAATAGATCCTATCATTCTGAAACCTAGGGCAACGAAGTAAGGCCGTGTACTCCTCTATGGTAGGTACCAAGTCTACTTCCCCAAAAGTGAAACAATTGTACGCCGGGTTCCAAAACTGCACAAGAGCTCGAAACAAGTGCTCATCTACCTGAACATCAAGCAAGTAAGGTAAGTCTCTGTAATTACCGTAGAATAACTGCTTGGTCTCATTGCCCCACTGATCCCAAATCCCCTTAAGCTCTTGGAGATTATTCTGTGTGACACTAATACGAGTGTAATCTGACAGCTCTGACACGTATCCCACAGCTATACTATCTCCCTTTTCTAGTTGAGTTTGCTCAGACCATCTATGGACGTTGGCGTTGCCCTCCACTCTATCAAGAAGTCCGTTCTCCATAATAAAACTTCCTAACTTAGAAACTAACCGTGAATAGATACCTTTATAAATGCACAAATAACATGCAAACAAAAGAAAAAAGATAGTTAGTATCGTATGATATCAATAAATCTCAACGATAATTTATAAGGGTAATATCCAAAGTTTAACCCTAACTAAGTTGGGCTCTTACGGTTTTTCAACATGAGGTTGGTTCTAAAGTTTGAGGACCCGAACCAGCAGATTCCTCGATCCTTACCCATTATAGGCTCATTTGAATCGAGTTCAGTTCAGGGGAATACATTTCCCTATGGCTACACGGAGATGAAAATCTCATGAAACCATAGGTACGGATGTATCTCAAAAGTGATCCACTATCCTGCACGGAGGCAAAAACCTCACGAAGGCGTAGCTTCTCACTCCCACTTAAGGGTGTGACCACAACGGTCATGCAAATGCAATGCGTATCAGAATATAGCAACACATGTAATAATACAAACACATGTAATGCAAAGAGGATTAAATTTTAAAATTTTTAATTTCCGACATTAAGACAAGAGATAATCAATTACACGGCTTGACTCTCTTATTAGTCCCCAGTGGAGTCGCCAAGCTGTCGAAACCATTTTTAAATCGAGTTTTGGAAAAATGGGAATCGACTTTAAAAACGAAAACGGGAGTCGCCACCAATCTTTTTAGGTGTGATTGGATCACCTTTAAAACATTTTGTTTTAAAATCATTAGTTTTGGTCTACAAAAAAAAGAACGAGTTCGGGAGTCGGTTACGTACGAGGAAGGATTAGCACCCCCGTAATGCCCAAAAATTGGTACCTAATTAATTATCAAATGTCTTTAATGTCAGAAATTTAAAAATTTTAAGATGTAATCCTCTTTAAAATATTTTGATTGATCCTTTTTTAAAAGAAAAATTGGAGTTCACTCGTATCAAAATATTGACATTGAGTTAGCTTTTGGAAATCCCTATCTCGACACAACAAAACACCATATCCAGTAAATTAGGACATATTGCTTTGAAATTCCAAGACAGTTGCTCGCATTTTGAAAACCTTTAAAAACTTAGAAGGGTACTTGAGTATTCGAACTCAACGAGAAGAGTCGCAGCCCAATAAGTTAGGGCACTACTTTTTCTCGAAATTTCCAAACACCAAGCATTGCCTTTCTATTTTTTGAAAACTTCGGAATTTTGTTTTAGTTAATGCATGAGGAATCACATTATCGTTATGGAATAGAATATCACAATTATAAATGAACAAAACATGCATTTAAACGATACAGTGGCCATAATACAAAAATCATATACTAGATACATATATATAAAAATAATATACATAGCAAATGCTTACAAAGATATACATAGTATATATTGAAAATGAATAAACAAAACATACAAACATACAAAGTAATAATTAAAAACAATGCATGATATACAACAAAGTAATACAATATCAATGTACATGTTCATAAAATTTAATATCAAATAATAAATATAAAATGACATTTAGCACATGATATATGCAATATAAAATAAAATGAAATGAGCTATTGTTATACATATAACACAAATAAAACATGATATTTAATAATAATTTTAAAATAGAATTTAATATACAATATATATTAACAAAATATTTATAAAAGAATAATAATATATTGGTTTAAAAGTATGTAAAAGAACTCATAATATAAAAATATCAGTTTAAAATGAAATAATACATAATAAATAAATAATTAATAATTAAATATATGTATAATATGGGTTAAAAATATAGTTTAATTTACAAATTTTAAAATTATAAATAATATAATGAATAATATAAACGTAAATAGTATAATAGATAATATATGATATATATAACCTATAATAAATAATAAATAATATAGAATAAAAATATAATAAATGTATAGGAAATAAGAAATATAATAGCATAAAAATGGCATAATGTAAAAAAATGAAAGTATATATGTAAAAACAATGTATATAAATAATTAATAAATATATAATACAAGTAAAAATATAATAATGATATAAAAATGATAATGTAAAACAATAATAATAATTTGTGAAAAATAAAACATAACAAATAATAATATATATAATAAAATAATTTTATAATATATAATATAAAAATAAGGTATAAAAATAAAACAATTAACAATATAAAAAATATATATATACATATATAATAATAAAAATAAACATATAGGGTTAAATTTGAATTAAGGTCCTAATTAAAAAACGCACAAAACCAAAGGGATTCATTGGGCAAATTGCCCTATTCCCAAAACGACTGCGTTTTAATCTTAGACTTAAAACAGCTACTGTAGGGACTAAATTAAAACTAAAACAAAATATCAGGGCTGAAGCATAAATAAAATAAAACAAATTATAATCATAAAAAGGGTGGAGGGACTAATTAGGTCATTAACCTAATTCTCAAAAACACCCGGATCCTCCCTAGGTAATCGGGTCAACACGCAGATCCTGGGGCATGATACGACACCGTTTTGGCGTTTATTATTCTAAGCCATACGTCGTCGTTTTGCTGGGGCTATATAAACAAAAACTTTCGCCCAAAAATCATTTTACACTGGGATTTTTTTTAAAAAGGCTTGAAATTCTCTGCAGAGGGGAAGAGGGGGGTCCCTGGCTTTGGCCTCCGGCCACCAGGCCGTATTTGCCCACGCACCTCACGCGCCGTCGTACGCGGGACCTGAAGGTTTAAAAAACCTTCGTCCTTCCACAGGTAACCTCTTCTCTCTTAAAACTTTACTCGTATATGCTAAAATAATTCATATATATACATGTGTTCAAAGATAAAGAAGAAGATAGACGGTTAAATCACCTTTTTTGAAACTGTTGTTATTTCTTTGAATGTGTAAGTATCTTTCTATCCCCTCCAAAAAAAGGTCTTCTCTTTACATTGTTTGATTCGGGCTTTTATAGCCACTACTGCTATTACATAAACTAGGAACGAAATCTTTTTATATCTTTCCATATTTGTTTTGCTTGCTGCTGTGGTTCTTTCCTTCTTTTGCAAGTATCAAGAAGATTTAGCAACAATGATCATCGGTGTTAACTCAGGCATAGATCGCAGCATGATTCGAAGCCTGGAATCACGGCCTAGAATCACGGTGTTGATGGCGCAAGACGAACCGATGCATTGATTACAGTGTTTAGCTTCTGGAGCCTTCCATTTGCGGCGCCTAGGGTTTCTGAAACCCTAGGTCTCTCTGTTATCTGTTAACAATTTGGGCCAATTGGGCCTCGTTTGTTTTTTGGGTCTGGATATAAACGGGTCTTAGGTAGTTTAACTGGGTCATGGGTGTAACGGGTTATTGGATTAGTTTTGTTGTGTCAGGGGTAGGACTGGTCTGTTAGGCTTTGGGCTAATGTGGTTGGGCCTGTAAATGGACTATAATAAAATAAACATTTATTTATTTTATTTTTTATTTTACTTTTGGTTTTTATTTAATTATGGACCCGGGCAAAAAATAGGTTCTACACATCCTATTAGTTAGCTATGTGAATTGACATAATGGAATTATAAAATATATTAATGATAAGAAACAATGATCATATTAGAATTGTTTAATGTAGCACGGACTTTGTTGTAAGTGGTACATGAAGATTGGTGAAGTTTTGGCGAAGCTTCCTTGTTGATAGAAGTCTTTTTTTATCTTTCAAAGATTTTATAAAATGGACTTTCTAGAGACCCTCAATGACCAATCCTGGCATGAATTGCTAAGGATTCGATAAGTCCAAAATTGATCCCTTCAGAAGTTTTAATTGGGCAAATGCGTCCATAGTGACTAGGATGGATATCTCGTATCTGAAAATTAGCAGTTCGCCCAGTCAATCCTCCGGGGCCCAAATAACTCAAATTTCTCCAATATACTATTTGTGTCAATGGATTTGTTCGATCCAAAACTTGAGACAATGGGTGGAATCCGAAAAAGGATTCATAAGTGGTTGTTAATGGAGTCAAAATTACCAAATTCTGAGGAGTCAGTATCAATTTATGCCTAATTGCTCTTCATATAGTTCCTCTAACTACATTTTATAAATGAACTAGAGCCAATCCGAATTGATCTTGTAAGAGATCCGCTACAGAACGAATACGCTTATTTTTCAAATGATTCACATCGTCAAGTCTACCCATTCCAAATTTCATTCCAATCAAACGATCTGCAGCTGCCAATATATCTCGCGGTAACAAAAATATATTTTTCTTGGTAAAGTTTGAGATTTTTGTAACATTTTTTAATTTTTTTTCTTTTTTTGCATTTTGCTGATATCATGTATTGCTTGTTCATGTAACTTGAGGAATAAATTCATGAAACCTGAGGAGGGACTGTGAAGAGCTTCAATGAAGCTTAGTTAAAAGAGAGGTGAAAGAAAAAAAATCCCCTTATCATGAGCGATTTAGGAGAGTATTTAAGTAAAACACTTATGCACCCTATTAGTTGACTATGTGAATTGACATGATGGAATTATAAAATATATTAATGATAAGTAACAATCATATTAAAATTGTTTAATTTATCAGACTTTCTTGTGGGTGGGGCATTAAGATTGATAAAGTTTTGACAAGCGAAACTTGAGATATTTTTGTAAAATTTTCTTCATTTTTTTTATGCATTTTGTTGATATCAATGAAAAATAAAAAGATGGAGAGATAAGCCTAAGAGAAAGCCACGATTTCCTGGGAAAGCCACGATTTCCTGGGATACCTTCAGTACAACAAATCCTCAAACCAGTTAACAAAACCTAGGGATTTTAGATGAAGAACAACAAAGTTTGTTATTGAGAATTTGAAAGGATTAAGAGGTGTTCACGGATGTTGAGGAACTAATACTTGGAAGACAAACAAAAACCCATTGATTTAGCTTTAGATTTTTTTTTTAAATTTGAGAACACAAAATTCAAAAAATACCAAAATAATAAACAAAAAGAAAGTTAAATACCAAATTGAGAGTTAGTTTAATTCTAATTCAAACAAACAAAAAAAATACTGTTAGGTGGATGCATGAAACATGCGTTTTTACAAGGACGGGAGACAAACTTGGTTTTTAATATATTGAAACTGAGAGATCCTGCTATCAACCCGCAAATTCCATCTCCAGCAGTCGAGAAATGATGCAAGAAAAATCAAACTCATGCTGACATCGTCCCTTCCGAAGTATATATACACAATATATCACAAATACGAATTGAATAAATAAATATTATTCAATAATAATTAATAAACAAATAAATAAATAAATAAATCATGATCAAAATGTCCTCTAGTGTTGTATTTTACATTTAAATATCTATGCAAATATTTGCTGGATTACTGTCTCAGCATTTCCATTGTATTGTGCAAGAAGATGGATAGCATCAGCCCTTGGCAATGCAAGAAATTCCTGCAAAAATAATATGGGATATAGGATAAGTAAATCATTATGATTCTTTTAATTACTATCCGTCCTTGAAAAAATATGCAGAAGCTGATTGCATTACGAATATATGAAAGAAGCGGTTTAACCAGAGTGACATAATGTTTAAGGAAGAAAATTGATGAAGCTTTAAAGTTTTAACTTACCATTACTTTAAGTATTGCATTCTCATCGCAGATAACATCTCTTGATGATGCTTGATTTGGACTTCCACCGTCATCTGATAAACGGGTTGTTGATGAGATAGTAACTTGTGAAGACCCAAGGTTGCAGCTTTCAGTATTTGACTTTGAAGACGCCAAGGAAGTTAGAACAGGAGTACTATTTTCCTTCAAAGAATCAATTCTCAGGAGACTTTCAAATCGATCTTTACACATTTGAAGTTTGAACCATTCGGTATGTGTGTAAAGGGTTGCTTTCATTATCCTCACAAGCTGAGGCTCTTCAATCCCAAGCCTTTTCCCAAAAGCAACCTAACCAAGAGTATTTTTATGTGGAAAAAGGAAAATATTTGTATATATAATCAACCAACACTCCAGAGATAACAGGTTCATTAATAATAACCAATGGCTACTACAACTAGGGAAGACTATGCATAATTCAAAACTTAAGGTACCTGAAGTGAAGTTGCAAGAGCATGTAACGGCAAGCCTGTCACAAGTGCATCTTCATTTGGCCGAAGCAGTGACGACAAAGTCTCCTTCAAGGGCTTCAGCAAATTGGGGTCACTGGCAGCTAAGGGACCTAAATGGGAGCATGCAACCTTTAGAGCACCAGAGTGATCACCCAATCCAACCAGTTTCAGAAATTCAACCTAAAACAAACACAACAATCAAACCAACCATTCTATGCATCTTATTGACAATTGAGACAGAAATTCACGCTGAATGTTCACTTAATGAAGCCACTCCAGTGTAAAATCAAATGACCTGCTTCAGTTGGAATAACAAAACTGGATTTTGTGCAAAGAAGTTTGGGTCCAATGCATTAATTTCCTCCAGAACCTCAGCAGCCATTCCTCTGCTAGCTAGTTCTTTCATCCCCAGAACAATTTCATATTTCTCTTCCCCATTGATATTTTCCACTCCCTGATGAATAAACTCATGCTGTTATCCCTATCAATCTATCATACGAGAAGTATCATAAAAAAATGCAAAATATACCTGTTGTGCTTTTGATATTGTTGCGCTGGCAACTTGCATTGCAGTGCTAACCTCTTGCTTGCTGCATCGGTTAAAATGTATATCAGAAATATGATCTAGTTCATCATGTCTTCCCCTCCATCTCTTGCGTTTACTTCTTTCACAAGCTACGTGGCTTCTGTTTCTCAGGAGCCTCAAATTTTCAGACTGATGTGACCCACTGGTGCTACAATCTTCGAGGTTGTTCGCTGGGTCAGAAGCATACCTTAATTCAACATCAGTGCCACGCATACTACTCATATCTGTAGTAGCAGAAGTTTCACTATTTGACCACTTAGCACTGCTATAATCCACATCGAGGGAACTGTCTTGTGTTGAATAACACCCAGACTCCAATGGATTACCTTTCAAAGGTTCTGAAAGTGTTTGCACTCCTGAGGAAGAATATGTTGATCAGCACTTCCACACATAAAGATACATATAGTGAAAAGAAATTGATGTTAGAATCTCACTAGATGGGATGAGACTACCAGATTCCACAATTCCCCTGTAAATACAGTACTCACGAACAAGTTCATCAAGCATGGCAGCATCCAATCTCATTCTACATATTTCATTCTGCATACATTGTCATAACATTAACAATCAATTACCCCCCAAAAAAATTGGAGGTACATATTACAATGGGCCTTCAGAATTGAAGTTAAAAGCAACTTTAACAAAGCAACTTTAACTATTGGTTTATTTATTTATTTTCCAAATTTTATCCAATGAAGAAACATATAAATTATTTAACATTGGCTTTGATTTATTAAATAAAACAGTTATCATATTTGATTGAACTTTAAAAGTACAGAGACAATGCAAAATCCAACTTCAAAAAAATAAGAATTATGAGGGAGGGATTAGATTCGTAAATGTTTCAAAAACCTGAAATGCCTGAAACAAATCCCCCTTGGCAAATCTCAAGCTATCAATAGCCCCTTGTCTTGTAAGCTCTACAGCATGCGCAAGTGCTTGTATATCCACCTGGATTTCAAAATCAACACAGAAATATAGAAGGCATCCATGTGAACTGGCAGAACACATAATACAGAAAATTCATGCATCAACCCATTTGAAAATACAAGTCATTTTATCCTCAAGAAACAAGTAAAAACGCCCTAGATAAGAAAACTGCACCTCATCAAATGGTTGTGCCTCATACAAACTCTCTTGAGGTATTGCAGGAGGATCACGTTCCTCAAGTAGCAATCTCTCAGTAAGATCTGAAATAGGTGATAAAATTCCTTGTCGAAAGCAAAATCCTTTATGAATGCTGAAAATGTAGGAAACCATTGTAAACTTATCAAAATCAATATAAGCACACTATCTCACAGGAAGTATCCCATGAGATTATATCTATTGAGAGTTGCTGTGTACCTTATCAAATATCTCAAGGTCATTGAAAAGATCGGATTATATGCATGTAAATGGGCTCTTAAAACAGAAGACATTAATCCAGCAATCTCATACCTCCTCTTCTCAGCCCACTGTGCACATTATAACAATTTCTTGTAAGCACAATACTCCTTTTCTCAACAATCATAGTAAGATTTGCCATGGGAACAAATTCCAACTCACCTCATTTGCCACTGGGGAAGTCTGATCATCCTTGTCATATATAAAGGCAAGAAGAACATGCTTGAATTCCTCATATGCTTCCTTAAATACAGATGCAAAAATCTATCAGAACTCCCAAGTGAACAGAATATATTTCAATTGATCAATCGTCTTTTAGGCATGTTATACAGGCATTAAATTGATTCTATAAAAGTACTATAAGCAGCAGTCAGACCGCCAAATCCACCCCAAAAATGTCACCAAGTAACTGTACTTTAAGTTGAAAAACATTTCAGAGATTTGATTCTCCTTATCCTTGATTGTAAGTCAACTCTAAAACCCCAACAGCACTCCAAGTCTAAGATTGGATCGCCTTATCCAAATGACTAGCTTTTAAATTTATGCACGTTCTATATGGTCAATAACATTGACACATATCTGGGAAGTTCATTTTCCAGTTATAATGTCTAGTCTCTGAAGGTTTGAAAAAAATCAAACCTCCTCCAAATCTCAATTAAGAATTTCGTAGAACACGAGCATATAGGGTGACAGGAAGACAATTACCGCAGCTGCTAAAAGGTTCCCTTTTCATATTTTTAAAATTCCACTTCAAAATGGAATTCCCAACATCACACCAGCACGGTAGCTCCCTATACTCTATCTCCATTATTTACCAGAATCAAATAAAAGACCCACATCAGAAGAATAGCACAATCTTTTCAAACCAGATTAAGGATTAAGAAAATATACAAAGCACTTTAGCTGACAATAAGATGCCCTTCACTACAATGAAACTTTAAAGACCACACCTTGCATGTATCATACTATTCCTCTTAATTAATTCAAATAAAAACGGCGATGAATAAAAGAATAATACTAAATCAAGGTTCCTCAAATTTAAAGGAAAAAAAAAGAAAAAAAAAGTAGTATCTTAGGCGTCCAAATATTAAATTAAAAGGCAAAAAGAAAACGAAAAAAAAAACAAAGGAAGATGACATTACTGGATAGGCATTGAGAGCACAAGGAGCAAGAAACGTCCTTAAGTAATCAATTGCAGGGCCACGATCCTCCGTAGTTCCTTCCCTCAATAATTCAATAAATTTCTTCAAAAGAAAACAAAACTTCAATCAAAGATGTAAAATTTAAAACTCCAAAAACGAAGGAACTAATTACAGCTAAAGCACATTCTAATTAATAAAAAATAATAAGAGAGGAGTAGGAGATTAACCTGTTTCTGTAACCGAAAGAGAAGGCGATGATCTTCCAGGACAAAAGGAGCATGAGCTCGGAAGAGATCGATGGCGGCGTCAACGTCACCGGCCTCTAAAGAGCGTCTGATCTGGCGAATGATTAACCTGGAATGATAAGAAGAGGAAGAGAGGGAAGGGGAAGAGGAGAGAGAAGGCGAAGAGGGTGGGGAAGAGTCCTCGATCAAGTTTTCTGATTTGGCGAAATCGATGATGAGAGCGTCGAGTGCTTCCCAGTTGACAGGGGAAGAGTCCATGTGTGTTTGGTTAATTTTCTGGGGAAAAGTTTTTTGAGAGAGAATAGAAAAAGTGTAAAATGTTAAAATTGCTGATTCTGTTTGTTTTTTCAATCTTCTTGTGTGTGGATTTGGAAAAGGAAAAGAGCAAAATCCCCCAAGAAGCAATAATGGCGGCGGATCAGAGGTTGAAAAACTGGAATTTGGGGGTTATATAGGAGCCATGTGGCTGTTATTTTCTTTCTTTCTATTAGTTTTACTAGTGTTATCTCCGGTATTTGAAACTGCACGTCGCGTGGATATTATCTTTTATGAATCCCGGATTGTTTTTCCATTTTCCTTTCTTTATATTTTGAAATTAAAATTTTGATTAAAATGTGTTATAAGTTTATATACACTTAATAAATTTAGATTTTAGATTTTAGATTTTATACTTTTATTTTTAACAATATAATCTTTCTATTTTTAAAATTTTGAAACTTCAGTTTAATTGTTAACATTGTTAAATTTTTTATCAAATTTGTTAGTCAGAAATTTTGAAATAAAAAATAATACTCAGTTGTTAACCATGTAATTAAAAAATTATTTTATAATGGGATTGAATTTAACAAAATAATTTTAATAATGTTAAAAGTTAAATATAAATTTTAAAATCTTAAAAAAAGTAAAAAGAATAAATTTCTACTTAAAAGACTAAATGTCAAATTTATAAGAATATAAAAACTTATTGCATTTTTTAACCTAAAATTTTTCAACAAAGAAATTTTCACCATACATAAACTGATAGTTCGGAAAAATTAAGGGAAAATGTTGATTTAAAGTAAAAATTAAGGGGCAAAATTAGGGGAAAATGTTGATTTAAAATAAAAATTAAGGAATTGAGACTATTTTTGAGAAAAGTTAAGGATTTAGGCCAATTTTGCAAGACGTAGCTCTCACGTAAGTAAAAATGCATTATGTTGAACACATTTTCATTGAAATCACATTCAATAGGGCGTGTTTTTGCCTACATGACACCAGCGCTCTACAAAACATTTAGAAAAAAAAATATTAAGCTAGAATCATTAGATCTTATCGATTAGAAAATCTAGAAACTATTGAATCAATGATAAAATAAATAAGTAATTTAAAAAAAAAAGTTAAATAACCTAACGACTAACCCTCCCTCCATCCCTATATAAACCCTTTGCATTTCAATTCTTTCTCACTTAATTTCATCAAATCCAAATTCTAATTTTATTCTCAAAATCATCTTCCTCTCAATTTTCTATTTCAATCTAAATAAAATCTAAAATATATTTTCTTTTGTTACAAGATATTAGTAATTTCATGCCTTTGTTTAATTTTAATAATTTCAAATATCTCAAGTAACATAATGTAATTTTATCATCTCAAATATCTCAAGTAACAATAGGTTTAATAATAGGGCCAAATTATATTATACGATTTAACAATATTTTTATGTCAAATAAATTATTAATTTAATGGTATTTTAATAATGTTATAAAATTTTAATTTTTTTATTCATTAAATTAAATTTTTTATATTGCATAAATTAATTTGATAAACGTTACAGGTTTTAAAAATGTCAATGACACTAATTTACATGGATCATAAACACATATCCAATGTCTAATTACAGATGATATGAGAATATTATTATATTTTTTATTTTCTTAATAGCATTATTAAGTTTTTGAAATTTATTTAGTATTTTGATTGTGTTTTGTATTTATATAATTAGGACGAAGAACTAATTATTGAAACCTATACACACAATTTAAGTCTCAACTTGACCTGAATAATTGGGTCCATATCTTGAGTATTACATCTTGACACTTAACAAATTATCGAAATAGACATTTCCTACTCTGCGGACACCGCTATTTTATTTCTATACCTTTTGCTACAATATTTTCTGTCCAAACGTTTGCACGTTTAGCGGCGATCAGCAACCCATCTAAAGAATGCACAAGATTATCGACCTAAACATGCAAGAGGAGAACGATCCAACTACACTTCACTATACCATTAAAAAAAAGTAGTTCTATCTCTTATCTATAGTGGGAGCACATACGGACAATGTGCAATCAAAAGTGATAGGAGTTACATAAAAACTTTTTAGTTTTATGTGCAATTGTTTTTATTTATTTTTATTGTTTTTTTGTTGAATTTTTTTTTCTTCTGTGTGCATTGTGCTTGAACTGGCAGTACTGCAAGTGATTGGTTAACAGCATGTTAATAGGATTGGTTGCATAAAACTTGTAAATTTAACATGATAGTAAGATATTCTAGGTTGTTAAAATCTAGACTAGTTAGTTCATTCTATTACACTGTAAATAGGTAAAAATTGATAGAGTGTACCAAATGATGAATGAATACATCGGGAAACAGGTATGTTGTTTGAATTGTAGGAAGTTATAATTTTATAACTTCTATGATTGAATCTATGAATATTGAGGTGCCTAGGGATGACTTAATGCATTGTTTGGTAAAAAATAGTGCCAAAAAGCTAACCATATGCATTTATACCCTAGTACCGATATTTAAGCCTAATTCGCTTTTTGATGAGCCTTAGTATGAAACCTTGAGCTGAAAATAAAAGTTGTTTACCCTTTCTTGGTCCTTGAATTAATGCGCAAATTTAGACGTCGGCTCACAGATATTAAGGGCTAGGTAGATACATCAAAGAAGTTTCAAAAAAATGTAGAATGTAAAAGTAAAAAACGATATGATATAGTAATTATATGTTTCTTGCGGTTAAGTGCATAAATGAAAAATAGTCAGAGACCAAAAGTATTGTGAGGGGTAAAAGCAAAGCGAGAGATATAAAAGCATGGAATAGGTTTAAAAGCAGTGTAAGTGAAAAATAGTGAAATAAAGTGATCCCTTAAAGATCATTAATGCTTTGGAAGTTTTCATTCATGTTGCACAAAACTCACTAAGCTCACTATACTTACCAATATTATACTGTGTATACACATATGGAGAGAAAAGGAAGGTGAGAGAAGGGGATATAAGGAGGTAAGTCGAAAATTATACCAGGGATGCATAGGGAATAATATCATGTGCCAAACTACTTTTGTGCTTGAACCATTTTGTGTGCCTTGTTCTTGAATTCTGAGCCAACCTTCAGCCTTAGAACATTACAAGTCGAAAAGTCCTATGTCACTTAGCTGACTCTCTCTATGGATGAAAATCATGATAAGTACGTGAAAATGTAATTGCTTGCATTCTTCTAACATAAATGCCATAATTGTGTAGTTGTTCTGATGGAGTCATATGCTTAGTTATCTTTCTACTTATTTATATTGTAATTTAATGAACTCTCATTTTTTAAATTAAAAATTGTAAGTAGTTTACATATCATGTCGAAATTGCATGTTTAAAAAACCTTAATGTTATCCATGTTTTGAACTAAACAATTGTATGAAACGTGCTCAAGGTACGTCTTTTCTTTTTTTTTTCATGTGAGGGTCTTGTTTTCTTGAAGAGAAGCAATGAGTTAAGTATGGGGGAATTTGATCTGCCATAATTTGTTGTGACAAATTAAGCTCTTTTCGTCACTGAATGAGTTTTTATTCAATTAATTTGTTAGATTTTTAATTAGTTTCTCTATTTATTGCGATTATATTCAAATTTAATAAAATGAGCATTTTAGGGTGTTTTATGATTTGTTAGGCGAATCCGAGCCTAAGGGAAGACTAATGTGTTGACTGAGTGTGTAGGACATTGCTTTAGACCGATAAGTCAGCGGGTTGCCCAAGATGTCACAACACCTAACTTTGAAACTACCTAAGAGCATTAAGGCATCAATATCGCTATAGCCAAACCTCCGTGTTGCAGCATCCAACTTTGAAGCAAGAGTTATTATATTCGAATTTCAATGTTGCGACAACCACTTTGAAATGTCGTGACATCCAACTTCGCACCTACAAAGGGAAAACCCAACCTTTAATGTCACAACAACAATAATTCAGTGTCACAACAACAAACTTTGAACCAAATAGGGGAATTATTCGATGTTTAATGTCTGGACATCGACTATAGGGTATCGCGATAGTAGTTCGACAAGGCCCAGTTATCAGCCAAGGGTGTTTTTTTGTCTCCCACCCCAAAAATCTGGTTAGTAGAATCGAGTAATTAAGTTGTGAGCTCGAGAGAGATATCAGAATTAGGGTCGTAGTTATTAATTAAAGTAATAATAATAATATAATAGTAATAATAACCAAGTTAATGAATATATGTGTTAGTAGGGATTAAATTGAAAAAAAATTTGAATTAGAGGTCGAAAGTGAAAATAGGGGACTTTAATTGAAATGGGAGTTATTAGAAAAAGAGGAAGAATGGGAAAGGGCCATAGGGGAAATAAACCAAATTTTGAAAATTGGTTGGCTATATAAGAACACCCATCGTCCCTTCCTTCCACATTTCCATTCATTTGAAAAGTTTGTTAGACCCAAATTAGGAGTTTTCTCTTAAAATTCTCTCAACTATTTTGATTTTCTAAGCATCCAAACACATTTTTCTTCTCTAATTTCAAAAGAAACTCTCCTTTTCTCTTTCAACTTTCTATTATTTCTTAACACTTTTTTTCTCAAAATCGATCCAAATCTTATGGAGTTCTTCAAATCAAAGGCAATAATTTGATTTCTCATGGTTTAAAAAGATAATATGTATCAAGTTTTTATAGATCTAATTGATGGTCACTAAACTAACAATAAATACGACAACGACAAGCGCACCTATCAAAACAATAGTATAGCTATGGTGAGTAGAGAATATTGTATCCACGAGGACTAAAAGTATTCTTAATTTCAGTTTTTCTATTATTTAGCCAACAATTTGGAGTGATGTGTTTTAATCTAAATTTACTAAACTAATTTAACTAAGAACGCGACAAAGAATGATTCAAGGAAATAATCGAATATTAACCAATGAGATAGATAATACCCAAGAAAGATTCCACCTATTATTATGAATATCAATTAAACGATTTATTCACTTATGCCTTGATCCGTAGAAATCCCTAAATTATGTTAATATCTCTTTCGAGAGTAAGAACAACTAACGCTAGGTTGATTAAATGGAATTTCTTTCTAATTAAAACCCCTATCATCGCATTAACTCGATCTATACATTTCCCTATTAGATTTGACTCTAATCTAATAGGTTTATGTCGTCCTATTTCTAGGATTGCATGCAAATCCACTCAATTATGCTAGATCTACTCTTAAACAGGGAGTTTTCCTCCACTAAATTAAGCACATTAAATAAAAGGAACAAGCATACATAATTGAGAACAAGAATCAAGTATTTATCACATAAAAACAAATATTAAATAAAAAAGATTCATCATAGGTTTCATCCTCGCTAGGTATCTAGGGAACTAATTCATAATCATAAATAGAAACATCTTAAAGTTAGAATAACCACAAGATGTAAAAAACTCAATAAAAATTCGCAAGAAATTAAAAAGAGATCTTCGACCTTGATAGAGATCCGCTTCCGAGTTGATTCTGATGGTGTTCTTTTGAGCGTTTCCTTCGATCTTCTCTGATGCTTCCTTATGTCTTCTTCTAATTAGTATTTATGGACTTTAGAATGCTCAAAAAGCCTAAAAATTGTGTTTTTCCACGTATTTGGGAAGTAGGGTGCGAAATCGACACGAGCTGGCACATTGGCGTGTGTGTAACAGCTTGAATTTCAGTGGTGTCAGAACAGTGATTCAAAATAACTAAATTCGACATATGAGTTTAATAATTAATAAATTAACAAGTGAAAGTTAGGTGTGATTTTAGAAATATTTTTAAATTAGTGAATTTTGTGTTTTAAAGGAAAAATATTAGGTAATTAGGTCTAGAACGAGGTATCGAGACCTCGAATTTATAAACAGAGCCATAAATATTTTTAGAAGTATTTATGGAGTGTTAATAAGTTAGTATTAAAGTTTCCTTAGGAAATTTTAACATTTCAGTAGTCAATTGAATAAAAAGAACTAAATTGAATAAAATGTAAAACTGTGGGAAGTGATTAATGGCTTAAATAATAAATAAGAGGGACTTAAAGAGCAAATTAACCCAAAATAAAATGGGCTGGACGGTTAGGTAAGTGAATGACTGAGAAATAGTGTGAACTAAGGGCAAATTGGTAATTAAATTGAAATTCAATAGTTAAAAATTGGATTAAATAAGAATATCTAGAATTCTCTTTATTTTTCTTCATCCTCTCCAGCCAAAAACACCGTTGAAGGGTTTTCTTAAGCTGGTTTCTCATATTTTACTATATGTAAGCTCAATTTTTGATAATTTCTTGTAAATTTTATGATTTTTACACTTTTACAACTAGGTCCTATTATCTAATTCGTTAGTTTTTGATTTTATGAATGATTTAGAAAGCTGCCATGAATAAGTGGTGAACGTTTATGATGATTTAGCATGGAATTGGGGTTTCAATTTTATTACATGATGATTTTATGAAGAGATTTTAATAGGAATTGATTTTTGGGACCTAATTGTGAAAGTTGTTGTAATTAGGATTTTGTATTGCAATTTTGAATGTCAAAGGCTGTGAAGTAGTTTATAATGTCTAGATAAAGTGTTATTTGAGAGGAGCTAGTTTAATTGATGAATAAATTGAGCTGGGACCAAATTGTAAAAACTAAAAAATTTAGGGTAAAAGTGTAATTTTGAAATTTAAGGGCATAAAGTATGAAATAGAGAAAAATTCTAATGAATGCTAATAATTTAATGACCTTATAATTATAGATCAAGAACTTGAAGCGAATCTTGGAAAGGATAAATTGCCAGAATAGTCCTTAAATTTCTACAACTTTTGCAAATTACCCCAGGTAAGTTCATATGGCTAAATTAATATTTTGATATGAAAATTTCAAGAATGTTATAGTATATTATTGCCTATTAATGTCATTAAATTGTGATAATTGTGAAATAATATTTGAGTAAAAGTACAAATTAAATGGAACGACGGATTGAGTATTTTCGTTCTGTGGCTAAGATGAATTGACGGAAAAGACCATGGTTAAACTATGGCAACATGTGATATGTGATTTCCGTATAAGACCATACCTAGGATATGACATCTGTGTGATATGTGCTCCCATATAAGACCATAGCTGGGCTATGGCATCGGTGTGATGTGATTATGTGCTTCCGTATAAGACCATATCTGGGATATGACATCAGTGATATATGTGCTTTTGTGTAAGACAATATCTGGGATATGGCATCAGAGTGATATGTGATCCGTGTAAGACCATGTCTGGGCTATGGCTTCGGTGTGTGATACGTGACTATGTGCAAGACCATAATTTTACTATGGCATTGTGAAAACGAAGTACTCAATTCCGTAATCGATCCCCAATTTGATTAAGAAAGGTAAATGATACATGGTCCCAAGGGATTAAAATTGTTTAATAAGTGATACTGAATTAAATCAAGTGAACTTATCACTGATTTTGTGATTAACAGGAGAAATTAGTGAAATCGTATATTATATGATTGTTATAAGATGTTTGATAAGACTTATTTTTTATGCCTATGAGCTTACTAAGCTTCTATAAGCTTACTTGTGTATGTTTATCGTTCTTGTAGATTGACGTATATATATTCGGAGGATCAGATCTACATCGAGGATCACACTATCTAGATTTACTCTGGTAGATTTTGTTAAACAACTTTTTGATTTATATGGCATGTATAGAGGTTGAAATGATAATGAATTAGTTGGAATGATTAAATATGCAAATTAATTTGAATGTAACGGTTACGTTAGATAATGAAATATACATGTTTTGGCTTGAAATGGTTGATTGGTTGGACATTATTAGTATATAAATGTGTTTTTGTGCAGAAGGATAATATGAGGGTGAGAAAAGTGGTTTTAAATGGCCTATTTTCGTCCACACGGGCGTGTGTCTAAGTCGTGTGTGACACACGGGCTGCCATATAGGCATGTGTTAAGGCTGCGTGTCCCCTGTATCTTTAAATTAAGAAATAAAATGTCTAGGATTTGACACACGGCCTAGCACGTGGGCGTGTGGCTTGGCCGTGTGACACACACGTGCTCCAACATGGCCATGTGATACGGCCATGTGAAGTCTACACCTAAAATGGGAAATTTTAATTACCACACAGCCTAGCAACACGGGCGTGTGCTCAGGCCGTGTGACTTAAGTTTCTTCATAGATGCAAGTCAAAGAGGTACACACCCAGAGACACGACCATGTGGGCTACACGGCCATGCCACACGGGCGTGTCCCATTTCACACGGGTGTGTGACCCCTTATACATGAAAATTTTTCTAAGTTTCTAAAAAGTTTTTAAAATTCTCGGTTTAGTCCTGAACCATTTCCAATACATGTTTTGAGCCTCGAAGGCTCGTAATAGTAACACTATGTATGTTTTTGAAAAGTTTTAAATTTGAGTGGAAATTATTGTGTCAATTTTGAATGTTTACTTGAGAATAAGTTCGGTAATACTCGTACCCTATTTTGGCATTGAATATGGGTAAGGGGTGTTACATTAGTGGTATCAGAGCTTCGGTTTAGTCAATTCTCAGAATTTGTGTGATGTGTAAAGTGCTTAGAAATACATGCCATATAAATTTGTGATAGTGTGATGTGTACGATCTGATCTAATCATTGTTTTTATTATATATTATCTTCGACTTGTAAAGATGTCAGATAGACCTGAATGTACTGAATAGGAAGAAGTTAACAATAGAGTACAGACATCTAAACAAGGAACAAGTAGTAATGTTCCAATTTTTTTGATGCGAGAGCAAGAGCTTAAAAACATGATTTATGGACTTATGAATTAGTGGTATAATGAGACGCTGCGAGAAAGAAATTAGGCTCAACAACCTTCTCTCCCTACTACAACACCAGTAGTACCCCCAGTTGCTCCTTTACCCCCTCCAACGACTGAATCTAGTAAATGTTCTCTATTTGAAAGGCTCAGAAAACATGGTGCTGAAGAATTTCGGGGAAGAACAAATGATGACCCCGTCAAAGCTGAATATTGGTTACAAAGTATAATGAGAGTTTTTAAACAAATGGCATACCTACCAGGTGATTATTTCAGATGTACTGTGTCATTATTGAAAGAAGAAGCTTATAATTGGTGGGAAACAATAAAAGACGTGGTACCAGCTGAAAGAATCACTTGGGAATTTTTCCAGAATGAATTCAAGAAGAAATATGTTGGTAGAAGATATTTGGATAAAAAGAAAAGAGAATTCCTCGATTTAAGATAGGAAAATAAGTTAGTAGCTAAATATGAAAGGGAATTTGTTTGTCTCAGCAAATATGCTCGAGATATTGTACCCACTGAGGAATAAATGTGAATCAGATTTGAAAAAAGACTAAATGATGAGATTAGAATGATGATAGGAGGCACTGAGATATGAGAATTTGTTGTTCTATCAGATCGTGCTCAGAAACTTAAAGAGGTATATAATAGAAAGATGCAACGAGATAGAAAGAGCAAAGAATCCTTCAAAAGAAGTGCATCTAAGTCATTTTCATCTTTATTGGTGAAGAAATCTAGAGAGGAATTTAGTCGAGCCACTTCAGCACCAGAAAGATCGGGTAAGAGTAAACCAAGACAATCTGATTTTAGAGTATCTGACAGACCTGCTATTAGTGTGGGTAGTGTGCAAAACACCCCAAAGCCTGCCAACATTATGGAAGAAATCACCCCGGTGAATGTAGGGGTAAGTTAGGGGCTTGTTATAAATGTGGGGCTACTGATCACTTTATTCGAGATTGCCCCCACTACAAATAGGAGAAGTGGAACAGAAAGAAAAACAGAAAACTACTCATAAAAAAAGAAGACGTTCGGGTCAGAGCAGTGCTACAGGGGCTACTCGTTCGGGTATGAAAGATACTGCTAGTCAGTCAGAGGTTAAGGCACCTGCTCGTACCTATTCCATTCGAGCAAGAGAAGAAGAGATAGCTCTGGATATAATTTTTGGTACTTTCTATCTTTATGATGTTACTATGTATGCATAAATAGACCTTAGGTCTACACATTCATATATTTGCACTATGTTAGCATTTGAAAAGAATTTATCTGTTGAGCCTACTGACTATGATGTAAAAGTCACTAATTCGTTTGGCCAAAGTGTGGTAGTTAATTTAATATGTTGTAATTGTCCACTGAAAGTAAAAGGCTATGATTTCCCCACTGATTTGATGTTGTTACCCTTTCGGGAATTTGATATTATCTTGGGCATGGACTGGCTAATGAAACAGGACGCGGTAGTGAATTGTTGAGAAAAACAAATTAGTTTGAAATGTCAGTTAGGAGATATAATTTTGGTTGAGTCTGAGAATTTGTAACACCCCAAACCAGGCCCAGACTTTATGGCTGAATCCAACGATGTCACGTTGAAGTGTTTTTCCGCAAAATATAATATCGTTCATTGTTAAAACTCAAGTCGTTTAGCAAAATGCTAATCATAATAATTTGTTATTACTTTTTAAAACATTGTTTGTGCGGAAGCTTTTAAAATATGTTGCGTAAACATGGTGTTTTGAAAAACGTTTATCTTTTTGAAATCTCGCTTCCTAATATTAACAGATATGAATCAAAATAAAACCCTAAATTAAAAGTTAAAAATTTAAAGAGGTCTTATTACATAAACAAATACCCAAATTAAATTACTTATAAATTAAAAGTTAAATATGGAAGTAAGTGCAGTTGTGTGGCTAACTCTGAGTCCCATGCAGGACCGATCCACCTAAAATGGGGGATTACCTGTGTAGATAAGCAGAAGGGTGAGTTTACGAAAACTCAGTGTGTAATCCCTTATTAAACAAATAGTCAATCATGCAGCAAGCAATTGCAGTCTAGGCCTAAACCCATATCAGTAATAGTTCAGTTTCATTTAGGGCCTTAGCCCACTACAGTATCAGTATCAGTGTGGGCCTTAGCCCATTTCAATGACAGTAACAGTACAGATATGCAATCAGAAATCCTACCCAACCAGCTTCTACACTCCCCTCCGTCCAGCCCTACACTCCATGTAGGGATAAAATCAACCCACCCATCTCTACACTCCAAAATAGCACCGGTTGCGGCACTAAACAGTATTTGCAGCAGTGCTGCCAGTACAATACACTTCCTCCAATCAATATAAACCCATCCCCATGCAATATGTCATGCATCGTATCATAATATCATTCATGTGTGTAATATATATAAAATGACATGTTCGAATACAGTCATACATATCATAAGGGCATAACAGTTATTCTACCTCATAGGGGCATAACAGTCATTTAATTAATTTGAGGCCTAGGCATACTTACCGATCCAACAGTAGGTCCACAGTTAGCTCAGGTGACCCGTGCAACCTTATTAGTCAAACAGTGAAAAGGGGCCTAAGTCCCATTATGCGGGCCCATGTGGGCCTACACGCCTGTGTGGCCCACAAAGCCCAACAATGGCCTTAGTCGTGTGGATACACAACCCGATCCAATATTCTCCACACATTCGTGTGGTTTACTCGTGTGGGGCCGACATGCCCGAGGGCCCACACTGCCCATTTCGGCCTAACATGGCCCAAAATGACCTAAGCCCATGAAATCGCTCATGGTGGCTTCTACGATCAAATGCCCGCATTTATGCATTCGAATTACCACACGAGTGAGCGCACACCCGTGTAGCTTCAATGGTCACATTTTTCAGCTTTTGTCGATTTACGATTTAGGCAGTGTTTACACACACCTAATTACAGAAACACGGTCGCAGCCCTTGAGCACTCTAAACCTTGATCCAATCCACAAACATTCAATTAGTCACGAGGTAATCAAATTAATACTACTCCTTTCCAAAACACTTATCCAAAGGTCAATTATCACATACCTTGATTCGAACCTCCAAGCCCTTACACACACCTAAACCATTGATTAATAATGATTTCCCCCCTTCGGTTATTATCTGCATACCAATTAGAACCCTCATTAACAACTATACATAACCATAGTTTGATCTCTAAATGAAAATACACACTTACTGAAATCGCAGAATCACAGAGTAAGAATAGTACACAAAATCGGTAGAGAGGGAGAGAGCAGAAAAGAGAATCCGACATGATGAGAGTGAAAGAAATAGCAATATTCAGTCAAATAGAAACTGATTAGGGGTGAGGGTGCTAAGGAAGATTCGGTCAAGAAGGGACCAATTGAGAGAGAGGGAAGAAGAGAAGAATCGGTCAGCAAAAGTTGAAGGGATTTTTTTTAGAAAGTAAAAAGTTGAAGGGATTTGAGAGACAGAATGGGGGTACTCGACTAAATGCACAAATGAAAATGGTGACTGATCAAAAACGATTGAGAGGGGAAGAATGGTATTCAGTTAAGGGCAAAAGGAGAACACGAGGGAGAATGATTTGCTAAAAGAGTAAGAGAGAAGAGAAGTCGATCCAAAAAGAGGTGTTGCAAAGAAGATCAAAACTAAGATATACCTGAAACGAATGGTACCCGAGTGGTCAACTATCGTATTCAGTCTCAACAACAAAAGAAAGATGGGAAAAAGTAAAAATTCCAGCACAATTTCGGCACCCCATGAGTAAAAGGCCCTATGACCGAATTTGGCAACATGCAAACCCTACATTCGGCATGTTACTCCCTCTCATCTCAACCTCTCTTAATTCTCTCCTCAAATCTCTCCTCAATTCACTCCAACCGATCCCTATCCAAATCCTCTATATTTCCTCTTAAATTTCGGGTACACAAACCCCACTCCCCTTAAACACTCCAACCACTCATTAGCATTAGAATCATACTACCATATAACCTTTTACACAGCACAGCAGCAAAATAAATCAATCCTTTTGCATCACCAAGGCTTGAACCTCAGACCTCAGGCATAGATAACACGCCACCTATCCCCTAGACCAGCAGGCCTTTTATGACATGTTATCCCCACAATTATTTAAAACCTACTGTCTAGAGCCAAGGGTTTATTCAATTAAAACAAAATTTTTGCATAAGCCAATGCTTGAACCCAAGACTTCTCAAACTCTTCCTATATCACTTAACCACTGAAGCAGACATGCATTTTTGTCACTTTCTTGCACAATTAAACATTTTTATGCAGCCTCTTAACTGTTCCCATGCTCAAGACCTAATATTTCCAGGCCCAAAATTTAGGGTGTCATAGAATTTTGGTGATACTGATAGAATGATTTTATCTTTTTCTGCTCAGAAATTGTTGCGTAAAGGAAATGAGGCATACTTAGCCTATATTCTTGATGCTCGAGGTTCAGAATCAAATTTAGAACAATTGTCTATTGTGAATGAATTTATTGATGTGTTTCCTAAGGAATTACCAGGTTTACCACCTGATAGAGAAGTCGAATTTGTGATAGATGTACTTCTGGGAACAACTTTCATTTTAGTGACACCATATAAAATGGCCCCAGCAGAATTAAAAGAGTTGAAGACACAGTTACAAGAGTTGTTAGACAAAGGGTTTATCAGACCGAGTATGTCGCCATAGGGTGCACCTGTTTTATTTGTGAAAAAGAAGGATGGTTCACTAAGACTGTGCATAGATTATAGGCAGTTGAATAAGGTAACGATTAAAAATAAATATCCTTTACCTCGTATTGATGATTTATTCGATTAGTTGAAGGGTGCTGCAGTATTCTCAAAGATAGATCTCAAATTCGAATATTATCAGTTAAAAGTAAAAGAGTGTAATGTGCCGAAAACAGCCTTCAGAACTCGGTATGGCCATTATGAGTTTTTGGTCATGTAACAGCCCGATTTTGGGCCTAGTCAGAACAGTGGTTTCGAAACCACTATTCTGGGGCTGGAGAAAGTTATTTTGATGTTATTTTATGTGTTATAATATAATTTTATATGTGCATGTAAATTTTGGTAAGTTAATTTTAGCGATTTCTAGTCCAATTTCAAAAAAGGACTAAATCGCGTAAAAAGGTAAAAGTTGTAATTTGATGCCTAAAGGTGTTAAATTGCTTTGTATCTTAAATTGCGGGTCTTTAAAGTGAACTTAGGCCATTGAAAGTGTGATGGCCAACCAAGGGAGACAAATTGGTCAAAAAAGACAAAATTTGTGGCTTTTAGGTGACTAATTTGACTAAAAATAGAATAAAATAAAGAAAAGAAAGATATCATCTTTTCTTCATCTTCTCTCCACTGAAAATGGCAGCAAAGAGAGGGTTTAGAAGCTGGAAACTTTCAGCAAAGAAACTCCCTTTATAGTAAGTGATTTTAATGCTTTTTCTTGAAGATTTTTACAAATTTGGAACCCCTAAAGCGTGAGCTTTCATAAGAGGGGACTATTTTGCAAAATGATTAAGAGTCTAGGGTTTTTACATGAAAGCATGTGTTGTTTTCTGAGTTTTTATGGAAGAAAATGAGTCTTGGTAGTATTATAAACACTTTTTGTGAAGGAAAATTGCATGAAAACTCCTAAAAAGGGGATATTTTGCAAAGTAGTAAAATAAGTGTAAATGTATGAAATAGTTGATATTGTGAGTTGTTATAGTTATGAAAAAGGTTCATTTAGTCTTAAAGAGTAAAGAAATTGAATAAAAATCATTTTTCGAGCCTAGGGTAATTTATAATTTTGGCAAAATATAGGGGCAAAATTGTAAAAATTGCCCATGTGTGTCAATTGACTAATTTGATTAGTACATTGTTTTAATAAGTTGAATGTGATGTTATAGACGATGAAAATCGAGATTTGGACCTAGAACGGAAAGAAATCGATTAAGGGATGATTACGTCTTTTTCACCTTTTTTGTATCGAGGTAAGTTTGTATGCAAACAATACTATGCTATACATGTATTTAAATGTTATCATCACATGAATTGTACAAATATTAATTGTATGTGATTAATAGAAATATGATAAGACAAAGCCTTAATAGGCGAGGAAAAATCCCCTTTGAACCTTAGGAATAGAATAGGATACGAGTGACATGTCACTAGGAATTATGAGTCTAGATGACTAGCTCGAGAGTGAGCATTTAAATGTCATGAGATATGAGGTAGGTTTACCTACAATTGAGGCACTTATGTGCAAAGGTTTTTCCGAGTATCCAATTAGTATTCTGAGTGTTCAACGGGTAATCTGAGAAAAGAGTTGATGATGGTCCCAATGAGGTAAGTCATTGGTGAGTACGCACTTGAGTTATGTTACGAGTTGTGCAGGTATGTAAACAAAGCCTATGAGAATGCATTGGTATGTGAATGATCTATGATGCATAAATATGTGTTTTTACCATGATGGATGAAATGATGTCGTATTAATTTTGTGAACAATGATCATGAATGAGTAACTTAGCCTTGACAGATTTGAGTTACTGCAGTAGTGTAACTTTGAAAATACACTAAAAATAGTGGAAAGTGAGTTATAAACTGAATAAAATATGGAAATAAATCTTCTTAAGTCTAGTTTCTTATAAAAGAAACCGTGTAAGCAAAATAATTTCCTATAATGAGATATTTGAAGTTGCGTGGGATAGAGTTAGAATAACTTCGAGATCCCCTATTCTGATTTGAGAAAATCATTATAAATTGTAAAAAAATTTGTGAGTTATGATTCATATTATTAGAATCCTTAATGTGTAACACCCCTATCCCGTAACCGTCGCCAGAATAGGTAAGGGGCATTACCGGACTTGTAACTCATGTCAGAACAGTAAAATTTTGAACTTTTTCTTGAAATAAAGATCGTTCATTTAAATAAGTACTAAGCACAACCAGAGGTAAAATTTAAACTTCACTAAGTAAACATTCAAAAGATGCCATTTTCGCATGGCTTATATACATTAACCAAAAATATTCTTCCGCCACTAGTCTATTCTATACATGCTATAAAATAATTCTAAACATAACAGTAACAAGTGGTGGATAGTGATAGTGTGACTAGTTGCTGACGATCCCCGAGCCTGTAGCTTCGCAATGAGATCTATAAAACAGAGGAAACAGAGTAAACGGAGTAAGCATTACAATGCTTAGTAAGTTTTAAGCAGTGTCAATAGATAACAATCAAATTATAACATAGTTGTTCGTATATTTTATTTCACTCTTCCTTCGGGCATACCATCCCTTTACCGAATATGCATATCTCATCATATACAATAGGCAGATAAACTTTCACATAAAAGTGAGCTCATGTGACATAAATATATTGTATGATTTCACATAACCTCTCATACTGATCCGATGTCACATAATCATAGGAATAGTCTCATAGATTGCTCTCGTATGCATTACATAACTACCTTATGATTTAGTTCAAATCAAGCTCACATATAAACTTGGAGTACATACCTGTTTAACCTTTCGCATTGAATATATTTATAAGCAATTCTTATTACGAAGTCTTATAGTTTTAACCTCTATTCGGATTATCGGCGAGACCTTTAGCTCAGACGAAATCTCCACACGAAGTTATCGGGTCTTACCCGGACAAAATCTCCACACGTAGTCATCGGGTCTTACCCGGACATAATCTCCACACGTAGTCATCGGGTCTTACCCGGAATATATTTCCAAGTTTCATGTACATTTAATCACATGTTACAACATTCACATCGACTGTCATATTTGTAATTCATTTGCCTCATCAAATATCTAATAATACACACCTTTCACATTGGTCGTTCGGCCACAATATACGCACATCGCCTACATATTTCACACTAGCCATTCGGCTTTACCACATATACATATCTCATATATATATTTCACATTGACCATTCGGCTTTACCACATATGCATATCTCATACATATTTCACATTAGCCATTCGGCTTTACCACATATATGCATGTTCATATTCACCACATTGGCCATTCGGCCTTATCACACATATGCAAGCTCACATTCATCACATTGGCCATTCGGCCTTATCACATATATGCATGTTCACATTCATCACATTGGCCATTCGGCCTTATCTCATATATACACATTCACATTCATCACATAAAATCCTAAATCAAAATATAAATTTTAAGTATTCACATCACAATTATCCAAATATACTTCACATTCCACATATACTATCATGTATACACTTTGTCTTGGCCGAATCTACATCAATCATTTTCCAATGAATAATTCAATTTCACGCCATACTATCATTTCATATTCGAATACTCATAAACTTACAATTTCAAAAATTTTAATATCAGAGATCCGTCTAACACTCATATATCGTTTTACAATATCACGATTTAGAATTCACGTATGGGTTTAATCAATAGCTTATGAGCAACTAAAACAAGTTTTATCCATGTTTACAACAAAATCACATATTCACTACGAGCTGTTTTCCTGAGCAATAGTCACTAAATTATTTATAACTGGAGCTACAAAACTCCAAATCACTTGCCGTTAATTTTCCCTGAATATAGACTCGTATATATTCCATCTAGAAAATTTCCAGAATTTTAGGTTTTTCCAATCAATACCAGATTTTTCTTAAAGTTTCCCCTGTTTCACTGTTTGACTAATCTGACCACTCTTCACTACGAATCAAATTTTTCATTGTAAAGAATTCATAATGTGTTCTATTTGATTTAATTTGAAACTAGACTCATTAAGGAGTCTAAGCATATAAATCTTATCTTATAACCATTTTTGTACAAATTATAATGATTTTCCAAAAACAGAACAGGGGATTTTAGAGTCATTCTGACACTGTCCCACATAACTTTAAATATCTCTTTATATGAAATTTCTTTGCTTCCACGGTCTCTTTTATTAGAAACTAGATTAACTAAGCTTTGATTACATATTTTATTCATCCTATAATTCCACACCAACAATTTATAATGATTTTCTAAAATCACGTTACTGCTGCTGTCCAAAGCAAATTATTACAATTTGCTCTTAAATTTCCAAGTCCAAACACTTATGAACTTACCATTTGAGTTTAAGACATATAATGGCCACATCATATCTTATTAAATCAACTCATTATGTCCTATTATGATTGAATTTACTCAACGTTTAATCACTTAAAACTTACCTCGGAAGTGGTCGACGATTAGATGTCCACGGCTATTCGTTTACTTTCTCTTTTCCCCTATCCGACTTTGATCCTCTTTGCTCTTAAGCTTAAGTAAAACAATAGATTGCTTAAGTACTTAACTAATATTATTCACTTAACAATCACATTTGGCAATCACATATCATTTAATCTTTGATTAACCAATTTAACACATACCAAAATCCAATCATACATCTAACCTTTATCTGAATACCAAACCGAGTTATAAGATCATACATTATACTAAGCATATCATTAAACATACCTATTCAATTTAGCTAATTTCATAGCCGATTAATCACCTTACCCCACATTACTCAATGCCGAATATTAACCCAACATCACAAGCATAATCACCATGAAACTTACCTTAATACACATTTTATCCCATTGCCGAATACATATATATATATCATCAAACAAATATTTATTCACATAACAACAATTCAAGCACATCAAAGCATAGTCGAATGTATCATTCTTCTTAAATTCAAAAATAAATACATGGGCTAACTTCAAAATCTATTTAACAACTCAACTTTATAAACACATATTCGGCTAGGAAGAAAGATTGATAATTTAACAGCCTTAGCTTAACATATAATTTGTTGTGACACATCTTTAAGCATTCTTTTATTCCATCAACTCAAAACACATTCACTCTTAATAGCTAAACTCATATTCGGCAATAGCCTCCAATATAGTGACCGATTCTTCTCAACTACCACCTAGTGTACACACATGATCATTTGTTTGATTCAAGCACCTATCCACCAAAAATTCATCCAAATTAACGAGAACAACAACCACATTCTTTGTTATCTACCATGATCGAAACCCATATTCATTCACAAAATATCAAAAATTTATCATCAATTTGACATATAAGGACATAACCAAATGTTTCTTGCAACACAAACTCAAAAATTAACACATGGGTCATGTTATGAGCACCAAAACAAACTCAACTTCACAAAATTTCCAAAAGAATCACATGATATCATACCTTAATTCCCCACACAAGATGGCCGAATGCCTTAGGTGTGCTTTCTTCCATTTCTTGGTTAGTTTCGGTTTGAGAGAGGTAGGAGAAGAAGATGAACATTTTTTTCTTTTCTTTTGTTTTCTTCCTTCAATTCACGGCAATGGGGGGGGCATGGATGAGACAACTTTGTTTTCATCACCCCTCTCTTTTCATTACTTTATTACTAACCTCTTATTTTATTCTTTCTAACATAACACACTAACACAACATGTTTCCAACATGTTTCACCCCATAGCATGGCCGGCCACTAGCTTTAATTTTGGGTAATTTGACATGCAAACCCATCATTTTCATAACATGCATTAATAGGCCACTTTACATTTGCCTAGCACATTTCTAAATTTTCTCACATAAGTCCTATTTAATAAAATTCACTTACAATTAACAAAATTCAAACATGAAATTTTTACACATGCATATATACATATAATAAGCATCAACTATGATGGTTAATTATTTTTATGACTCGATTTTGTGGTCCCGAAACCACTTTTCGACTAGGGTCAAATTAGGGGTGTCACATAATGAGTATATTTTCAATAGAAATAGATGAGAACATTATTCGAGTCTTGTGCTATGAGATAATTGAACTTTAGTGCAGAAGGGTCTGAACTGTCAGACAGTGAAGTAGGGGTAACTTTGAGAAATAAACTGTACTAATTGGCTAAACAATAAATTCTGGAAATTTTATGGTAGAAAGGTACATGACTCTAGTTTCAAGGAAAATTAACGGAACTTAATTTGGAGTTTAGTAGTTCCAGATATAAATAATTTAGTGACTATTGCTAAGGAAGACAACTTGTCGTGAACTTGAGAATATGTTGTAAACATTGATAAAACATGTTAATGAGTTGCTTATTGTTGTCATATGAACTTACTAAGCGTAAAGCTTACCCACCTTTCTTTTCCATGTTCCCACGGTTGCCAGGTTAGCTTGGGTTGGAGGCCGTCAGAGATATTATCACACTGTCGAGTTAACGCTATCGGTGTAAGTAAATCCGTGTGTTTTGAGTCTATGGCATGTATAGGATTTTAATGTTGAGTATGTGATATTATGATTTAGCCAAAGGCATTGGCTTGTTATTAAGGTAATATGTAGTCATATAAATTGGCCTATGTTGGCTAATGACGTTATGGGCCTCTATGATTTTTCTTATGTATGTATGTTATTATCTCTTGTGATCTGGCTTACAATATGTATGCCTAGAGATTGAATTGAGATTCATTGATGAGTTAGTAACTGATGCAAGATTAAGTGATTGGTAAATACTTAATAATGCCTCATGAATGGTTTGTGGATATGATTATGCATGCTTTGTGATGGACATGAGGTTTGTGACGGAATGATAGTTATGAAAAGTATGTGGTAATGATGTGAGTAAATTCTATGATATTTATTTCTTAAGAAATTGACATGAGCATAACATGTTTGTAGATGTTTAAGAGCTCATTTATGTCATGTTGTATGTGATTGGATAAGTATGTGTGCTTATGTTGTGAGGGTGACAAATGGCTTGGAAAATAGCCTAGCAATTGTCCACACGGGTAGACACATGGGCGTGTGTCTAGACCGTGTGTGACACACGGTCTGCCCCCATGAGCGTGTGTCATGGCCACGTTTTAAAGTCAGTGTTGCACACGGGCTAAGGGCACAGGTGTGTCCCAAGCCACAGGGGCGTGTGCGACTACATGGTTTATATCCACACGGGCGTGTAGAGCCTTAAAGCATGAAAATTTTCAAGTTTTTCTTAAGTTCTCAGTTTAGTCCCAAACCGTCTCTAACGCATGTTTTGAGCCTCATGAGCCTGTTTAGGGGACAAAATGTATGTGAAATGAAAAGTTTTAAATTGATTGAAATTTTATGGTCTAGTTTTTGTGTGATTGATTGAGTTTAAGTCAGGTAACACCTCAAACCCTGTCTCGTAGTCGAATACGGGCGATGGGTGTTACATTTAGTGGTATCAGTGCATGGTTTAGTCGATTCTTAGACAACCTAGCATAAGAGAGTCTAGCTATACATGCCATAGTATTACTCGTGATAGTGTGATATCTCCTGGCCCTAACATAACTGTTGGTTAAGACAGGAATGAGTTCCAACCGAGCAAATCTTGATAGAGATAAGAGTAAAGTTAAGATTATTGAATCATGCTTATGATATGCTGAAAATGGGAAAGGTATGAAAAGAAATTCATGATTTTTTTACATGAACTACTATTCATTATGTGATACTCTTGAGTTAAAGAATGTGAAATAGTGGAATAAAACAAAGCTAAGTTGTGAAAAGCTCTTTTATACGTGTTAGTATTCATACGATGTTAAATGTCCAACTTGATTGGCCAAATGTTTATAAAAAAAATTCGCTTGAAATGACAGAATGTATGTATGAATGCTTTTATTGCATGATTAATAATCAGTATATACATGAGGTTGACATTTATGTCTAGATTAATGAAGTCAAGATACCGTAATGTTATGCTTTATAGTCTCAGTTACAGAATCATAAATGTCACTATAGCGTGAAAATTGTAATGAAAGATCAAATTGGGTGGAACGCAGGGAATGAGTACGATCGTTCACTAATGAATTGATGGAAAAGACCATGGTTGGGCCATGGGAATACATGAGATTTGTGTGCCAGTGTAAGACCATGTTTGGGACATGGCATCGGTATTGAGACGAGGGCTAGTGTAAGACATGTCTGGGACATGCATCAGCCACAATATGAGAGCCAGTGTAAGACATGTCTGGGACATGCATCGACCTCGAGATGTTAGCCAATGTTAGACATGTCTAGGACATGGGTCGGCTACGAGATGTGCTAGTGTAAGACATGTTTAGGACATGCATCGGCACAGTTACATGTGTGAGTGTAAGACCTGTCTGGGACAGGGCATCTACACAGATGGACGAGAGCTAGTACAAGACCATAGTTGGACTATGGCATCAAGTAAGCGATGTACTCAAAACCATAAGACGTTCTCTAATGTGGTAAATACTGGCAAGTGATTAAGACTAAATGTGGGAACTTGATAAGACATTAATAGAAATTTGGGTAAAAGAAATGAAAGCTTGAGTTGTGATAAATTCACTTATGTTTAGCTAATATTCACATCAAATAAAGTTGCATGTATTACTGAGATATGTGAAAATGTGTTTATAACAAGTTGGAAATTTGAAATGTTTGAATCAATGCGCGTAATGCTATGTTGTTGTTGAATATGTATTTACTTGAGAGTCAAAAGTTTAGAGGCTTTATAATCTTCGCCCCCTTACCAAAATAAAGTTATACGATGAGATTCTTGAGAGATATGTTGCATAAGCTTGCAAAAGTGAAACTAAAGAGTACAATAATGGAATAGTATGAGATTAGTGAAGACAGAATTAGTTAGAGGAATAATGTCGGACTTGCACAGATGTCTGAGTATGATGGATTCAATTAAATAAAAGTTATGGCTATCTTTCTCTTCTGAGTATTCTATGTTTTCCTCTATTCTGGGGAATACGTATGGTTATCCCTTTCAAGTGGGAATTCTATCATATGAGGATGCTAGTGACTGTGATATTAGATGAAAAGCTCTATTGGTCCAGTTAGTTATGATCGACATTTCTCCATCTCTTCAGATTTCTGTTCTGATATATTGGAATGAAGTTGATAGTAAAAATCTATGTGAGATTATTCTAATGTTCTATTGATTATGATTTATTTATGCGGGAATTATATTATCTTTGTTATGAGGAATTCTAGAGTGTACAGACAGTAGTTTCCTTCTGGTTTTCTTTAAGGGATTTTCCGGATCATCTTTATTATTTTCTTCTAGATTATATTCTCGAATTTCTGGTATAGTCTTATATCTTGGAATTTCTTATATTGGTTTTTCTCTCATTGTTGTTTCAAGAATTATCGAGCTTGGCTTATCTTTACGAGTAATCTTTGACTTGCGATATTAGAATCTGTTATGATTATGCTTCTGGCTCGACTATAGAAGTGTGAGGATTTCAGTGTCGAGATTTCTTTAAAATTCTTAGGGTAAAGAATGGTTATTCTGCAAAAGTAAATCTGAGTTATGTGTATTTAAGTTTATTCTCTGGTTCGAGAATACCATTACGTGTTCCTTGGTAAGTAGTCGTACAGTCAGAAATGATGAGGTTTTATTCTTATAAGTATGATACGAAAAACCTAATTAGTTGGATTTCTTTTATTTGAGAGATGCGGTTATAGTAAAGTTTCAAAAAAATTAGGGGATTAAGCATAGAGAGGAGGCTATAAGTGAGTAAGGTTTGAGTACCGAGAAGCTCCGAGTTATGTAGAGAATTGTGTAGAGAGTTCTCAGTAGCATCCTATCTGTTCTTCCAAAGGGTAGTGAATTGTCTACAAGGTAAGGTCAATTATCAGATATATTTGAGATTTATGATTGTTAGTGATGGCATTTGATGGGGAAAAAAAAAGAGAGAAGAAAATGAGAAATGACTAGTATAAATTTCGTACAGGGATGTCTCTCTTCTCCAGGTAAATAAGAGATACCATATTGGATTTTAATAGATTGATGATAGTAGTCTGCATGACTATTCTGGTATATATACAGATGTATTGTTAGACGAATTTGGACGAGTTGTGTTTCTAAGCTTATAGTTCTTAGAATGTCAGTTTTCAGTATTTCGAATTGAGTCGAGACTCTTATGGTAACTATAAAAAGGTTACAGAAATCCTGAGTATGAGCTTGAGCTGTGTTGTTTTGTAAGTTGTGAGAAAAAGATATAAGTGACTCGTGAAAGTTGAGAGCAACTTTTTCTGGTAAGATTTTCGAGGATGAAAATCCCTAAAAGGGGGAAGAAATGTAACAGCCCGATTTTGGGCCTAGTCAGAACAGTGGTTTAGGAACCACTATTCTGAGGCTGGATAAAATTATTTTGATGTTATTTTATGTGTTATAATATAATTTTATACGTGCATGTAAATTTTGGTAAGTTAATTTTAGCGATTTCTAGTCCAATTTCGAAAAAGGACTAAATCGCATAAAAAGGTAAAAGTTGTATTTTGATGCCTAAAGGTGTTAAATTGCTTTGTATCTTAAATTGGGAGTCTTTAAAGTGAAATTAGGTCATTGAAAGTGTAATGGCCGGCCAAGGGAGACAAATTGGTCAAAAAAGCCAAAATTTGTGGCTTTTAGGTGACTAATTTGACTAAAAATAGAATAAAATAAAGAAAATAAAGATATCATCTTTTCTTCATCTTCTCTCCATTGAAAATGGCAGCAAAGAGAGGGTTTAGAAGCTGAAAACTTTCAGCAAAGAAATTCCCTTTATAGTAAGTGATTTTAATGCTTTTTCTTGAAGATTTTTACATTTTTGGAACCCCTAAAGCATGAGCTTTCATAAGAGGGGACTATTTTGCAAAATGATTAAGAGTCTAGGATTTTTACATGAAAGCATATGTGTTGTTTGCTGAGTTTTGATGGAAGAAAATGAGTCTTGGTAATGTTATAAACACTTTTTGTGAAGGAAGATTGCATGAAAACTCCTAAAAAGGGGATATTTTGCAAAGTAGTATAATAAGTGTAAGTGTATGAAATAGTTGATATTGTGAGTTTCTATAGTTATGAAAATGATTCATATAGTCCTAAAGAGTAAAGAAATTGAATAAAAATCATTTTTCGAGCCTAGGGGTAATTTAATAATTTTGGCAAAATATAGGGGTAAAATTGTAAAATTGCCCATGTGTGTCAATGGACTAATTTGATTAGTACATTGTTTTAATAAGTTGAATGTGATGTTATAGATGATGAAAATCGAGATTTGGACCTAGAACGGAAAGAAATCAATTAAGGGATGATTATGTCTTTTTCACATTTGTCGTATCGAGGTAAGTTCGTATGTAAACAATACCATGCTATACATGTATTTAAATGTTATCATTACATGAATTGTACAAATATTAATTGTATGTGATTAATAGAAATATGATAAGACAAAGCCTCAATAGGCGAGGAAAAATTCTGTTTGAACCTTAAGAATGGAATAGGATACGAGTGACATGTCACTAGGAATTATGAGTCTAGATGACTAGCTCGAGAGTGAGCATTTAAATGTCATGAGATATGAGGTAGGTTTAGCTACAATTGAGGCACTTATGTGTAAAAGTTTTTTTCGAGTATCCAATTAGTATTCCGAGTGTTCAATGGGTAATCCGAGGAAAGAGTTAATGATGGTCCCAATGAGGTAAGTCATTGGTGAGTACGCACTTGAGTTATGTTACGAGTTGTGCAGGTATGTACACTAAGCCTATGAGAATGCATTGGTATGTGAATGATCTATGATGCATAAATATGTGTTTTTACAATGATGGATGAAATGATGTAATATTAATTTTGTGAACAATGATCATGAATGAGTAACTTAGCCTTGACAGATTTGAGTTACTGCAGTAGTGTAACTTTGAAAATACACTAAAAATAGTGGAAAATGATTTAGAAGCTGAATAAAATATGGAAATAAATATTATTGAGTCTAGTTTCTTATAAAAGAAACCATGTAAGAAAAAGAATTTCCTATAATGAGATATTTGAAGTTGCGTGGGATAGAGTTAGAATAACTTTGAGATCCCCTGTTCTGATTTGAAAAAATCATTATAAATTGTAAAAAAAAATTATGAGTTATGATTCATATTATTAGAATCCTTAATGAGTATATTTTCAATAGAAATAGATGAGAACATTATTCGAATCTTGTGCTATGAGATAATTGAACTTTAGTGCAGAAGGGTCTGAACTGTCAGACAGTGAAGTAGGGGTAACTTTGAGGAATAAACTGTACTAATTGGCTAAACAATAAATTCTGGAAATTTTATGGTAGAAAGGTACATGACTCTAGTTTCAAGGAAAATTAACAGAACTTAATTTGGAGTTTCGTAGTTCTAGATATAAATAATTTAGTGACTGTTGCTCAGGAAGACAACTTGTCGTGAACTTGAGAATATGTTGTAAACATTGATAAAACATGTTTATGAGTTGCTTATTGTTGTCATATGAACTTACTAAGCATAAAGCTTACCCACCTTTCTTTCCAATGTTCCCTAGGGTTGCCAGGTTAGCTCGGGTTGGAGGTCGTCAGAGATATTATCACACTGTCAAGTTAACGCTATCGGCGTAAGTAAATCCAAGTGTTTTGAGTCTATGGCATGTATAGGATTTTAATGTTGAGTATGTGATATTATGATTTAGCCAAAGGCATTGGCTTGTTATTAAGGTAATATGTAGTCATGTAAATTGGCCTATGTTGGCTAATGACATTATGGGCCTATATGATTTTTCTTATGCATGTATGTTATTATCTCTTGTGATGTGGCTTAGAACATGTATGCCTAGAGATTGAATTGAGATTGAGTTAGTAACTGATGCAAGATTAAGTGATTGGTAAATAGTTAATAATGCCTCATGAATGGTTTATGGATATGATTATGCATGCTTAGTGATGGGCATAAGGTTTGTGACATAATGATAGTAATGATAAGTATGTGGTAATGATGTGAGTAAATTCTATGATATTTATTGCTTAAGAAATTGACATGAGCATAACATGTTTGTAGATGTTTAAGAGCTCATTTATGTCATGTTGTATATTATTGGATAAGTATGTGTGCATATGTTGTGAGGGTGACAAATGGCTTGGAAAAGAGCAGGGTAGACACATGGGCATGTGTCTAGACCGTGTGTGACACACGGTCTGCCCCCATGAGCGTGTGTCATGGTCGTGTTTTAAAGTCAGTGTTGCACACGGGCTAACGGCACGGTGTGTCCCAAGCCACACGGGCATGTGTGACTACATGGTTTATATCCACACAGGTGTGTGGAGCCTTAAAGCATGAAATTTTTCAAGTTTTTCTTAAGTTCTCAGTTTAGTCACGAACTGCCTCTAACACATGTTTTGAGCCTTGTGAGCCCGTTTAAGGGACAAAATGTATGTCAAATGAAAATTTTTAAATTGATTGAAATTTTATGGTCCAATTTTTGTGTGATTGATTGAGTTTAAGTTCGGTAACACCTCGAACCCTGTCCCGGCATCGGATACGGGCAAGGGGTGTTACAGGTCATGCCATTTGATTTGACCAATGCTCCTGCTGCTTTTATGGATTTAATGAATAAAATTTTTTAGCCTTATTTAGATAGATTTGTAGTTGTATTCATTGATGATATACTGATCTATTCAAAGATAGAATCCAAGCATTCTCAGCACTTAATAGTTGTGTTACAGATTTTAAGGGAAAAATAGTTATATGCAAAATTCAGCAAATGTGAATTTTGGCTTCAGGAGGTTAGATTCTTGGGTCACATTGTGTCGGCCGGTGGAATACGAGTAGATTCGATCAAAGAGTCAGCGGTGGTTAATTGGAAAACTCCTAGGAATGTTATAGAAGTACGAATTTTTCTAAGTTTAGTAGGTTATTACCGCCGATTTGTTAAAGACTTTTCAATGATTGCTTCACCAATGACCCGATTACTACATAAGAATGTTGAATTTATATGGTCTGATGAGTGTCAGCAAAGTTTTGATCAGTTGAAGAAAATGTTGATAGAGGCCTCAATGTTGACTCAGCCTGAGTGATGGGTGCCATATGTGGTATATAGTGATGCATCTCTGAGTGGTTTAGGCTGTGTACTGATGCAGTCAGGAAAAGTTGTAGTATATGCTTCTTGGCAGTAAAAACCACATGAGAGGCACTACCCTACACATGATTTTGAGCTAGCTGCTATCATTTTTGCTTTAAAAATTTGGAGACACAACCTATATGGTGAGAAATGTTATGTGTATACAAACCATAAAAGTCTGAAGTATTTAATGTCACAGAAAGAGCTAAACTTGAGACAGAGATGATGGCTAGAGTTACTGAAAGATTATAAACTTGTCATTGACTATCATCCGGGGAAAGCAAATGTGGTGGCAAATGCGCTTAGTCAGAAATTGTCATTGTTCGCTCTTCGGACATTAAATGCTCATTTGACTATTAATGGAAATGGTTCTATGTTAGCAGAATTAAAGGCAAAACCAGTATTCTTTCAACATATTCGGGAGTTGTAAGATGAAGACCCGAAGTTGATGTTGAAACGATAGACAGTTCAAGACAACTTGAACTCAGAATACTCCATTGATGATAGCGGTATGCTATACTATCGCAATAGAATTTGTATTCCGAATAATCAAAATTTGAAAAATGATATTTTATCATAGCCTCATAGTAGCATGTACTCGATTCATCCGGGTAGTACGAAGATTTATTGTGATTTGAAGAAAATGTATTGGTAGCCTGGCATAAAACGGGAAATTTGTGAATTTGTAGTGAAATGTTTGATTTGTCAGCAGGTAAAAGCAGAACATCAAGTGCCCACAGGTTTGTTACAACCCGTAATGATTCAGGAATGGAAGTGGGAACATGTGACGATGGATTTTGTATTTGGGCTACCTGTGGCTCCAAAAAAGAAAGATTCGATTTAGGTAATAGTGGACAGATTGACTAAGTCAGCACATTTTATTCCGGTCAGAATAGATTTTCCACTTAAAAAGTTAGCAGAATTATATGCGTCAGAAATTGAGAAATTACATGGAATGCCGATGCCTATTATTTCTAATCGAGATCTGAGGTTTACTTCGAGATTTTGGAGTAAACTACATGAAGCTTTAGGCACTAAGTTAAAATTTAGCACAGCTTTTCACCTTCAGACCGACGGGCAATCAGAGCGAGTGATTCAGATTTTAGAAGATAAGTCGAGGTGTTGTATACTGGAGTTTAGTGGTAGCTTGGAAAGGTATTTACCTTTAGCTGAATTTGCTTATAATAATAGCTATCAAACTAGTATTAAAATGGCACCGTTTGAAGCTCTGTATGGAAGGAAATGTAAAACCCCATTGTATTGGTTTGAATTAAGCGAATCGAAGTTAGTGGGGGTAGATTTGATTTAGGAAACTGAAAAGAAAGTCCGGATTGTTCGAGACAATTTGAAAGCTGCTTTTGATCGTCAAAAATCATACGCAGATCTGAAAGAAAGGGATATAGAGTTCACTGTGGGCGACCGCGTGTTCTTGAAAGTTTCTCCGTGGAAGAAAGTTCTACGGTTTGGTAAAAAGGGAAAACTTATTCCATGATTTATCGGGCCATATGAAATCATTGAAAGAATCAGTCCGGTAGCTTATAAATTGGCTTTGCCTCTAGAACTTGAGAATATTCATAATGTGTTTCATGTATTGATGTTGAGACGGTATAAATCAGACCCTTCACATGTGATTCCTCATATTGAGATAGAGATATAATCAGATATGACTTATTCGGAGGAACCAATGAAAATTTTAGCTCGAGAAGTTAAAGAACTACGAAACAAATGAGTACCATTAGTAAAAGTGTTATGGCATCGACATGATTGGAAGAGGTAACCTGGGAAATGGAGGAATCAATGAGACCACAGTATCCACATTTGTTTTCAGGTATGAAATTTTGAGGACAAAATTTCTTAAGGAGGAGAGTTGTAACAACCCAAATTTCAGTGGTGTCGGAACAGTGATTCCAAATTATGAAATCTGACATGTGAGTTTAATAATTAATAAATTAACAAGTGAAAGTTAGGTGTGATTTTAGAAATATTTTTAAATCAGTGAATTTTATGTTTTTAAAGGAAAAGTATTAGGTAACTGGGTCAAGAACGAGGTATTGAGACCTTGAATTCATAAACTGAGCCATAAAATTTTTAAAAATATTTATGAAGTGTTAATAAGTTAGTATTAAAGTTTCGTTAGGAAATTTTAACATTTCGGTAGTCGATTGAATAAAAAGGACTAAATTGAATAAGATGTAAAATCGTGAGAAGTGATTATATTGCTTAAATAATAAATAAGAGGGACATAAAGAGCAAATTGACCCAAAATAAAATGGGATGGACGGTTAGGTAAGTGAATGGCTGAGAAATAGTGTGAACTAAGGGCAAATTGGTAATTAAATTGAAATTCAATAGTTAAAAATTGGACTAAATAAGAATATGTAGAATTCTCTTTATTTTTCTTCAGCCTCTCCAGCCAAAAACACCATTGAAGGGTTTTCTTAAGCTGGTTTCTCATATTTTACTCCATATAAGCTCAATTTTTGATAATTTGTAATTGACAATTTTACAACTAGGTCCTACTATCTAATTCATTAGTTTTTGATTTTATGAATGATTTAGAAAGTTGCCATGAATAAGTGTTGAAAGTTTATGATGATTTAGCATGGAACTGGGGTTTCAATTTTATTACATGATGATTTTATGAAGAGATTTTAATAGGAATTGATTTTTAGGACCTAATTATGAAAGTTGTTGTAATTAGGGTTTTGTATTGAAATTTTGAATGTCAAAGGCTGTGAAGTAGTTTATAATGTCTAGAAAAAAGTGTTATTTGAGAGGAACTAGTTTAATTGACGAATAAATTGAGCTGGGACCAAATTGTAAAAACTAAAAAATTTGGGGTAAAAGTGTGCTTTCAAAATTAAAAGGGCATAAAGTATGAAATAGAGAAAAATTGTGATAAATGCTAATAATTGAATGGCCTTATAATTATAGATCAAGAACTCGAAGCGAATCATGGAAAGGATAAATTGCCAGAATAGTCCCTAAATTTCTACGACTTTTGCAAATTAGCCCGGGTAAGTTCATATGGCTAAATTAATGTTTTGATATGAAAATTTCATGAATTTTATAGTATATTATTGCATATGAATGTCCCTAATTTGTGATAATTGTGAAATAATATTTGAGTAAAAGTACAAATTAAATGGAACGACGGATTGAGTATTTTCGTTCTGTGGCGAAGATGAATTGATGGAAAAGACCATGGTTAAACCATGGCAACATGTGATATGTGATTTCCATATAAGACCATATCTAGGATATGGCATCGGTGTGATATGTGCTCCCATATAAGACCATAGCTGGGCTATGGCATCGGTGTGATGGGATTATGTGCTTCCGTATAAGATCATTTCTGGGATATGGCATCAATGATATATGTGCTTCTGTGTAAGACCATATCTAGGATATGGCATCAGAGTGATATGTGATCCATGTAAGACCATGGCTGGGCTATGGCTTCGGTGTGTGATATGTGACTATGTGCAAGACCATAGTTTTACTATGGCATTGTGAAAACAAAGTACTCAATTCCGTAATCGATCCTTAATTTGATTAAGAAAGGTAAATGATAAATAGGCCTAAGGGATTAAAATTGTTTAATAAGTGATATTGAATTAAATCAAGTGAACTTATCACTGATTTTGTGATTGACAGAAGAAATTAGTGAAATCGTATATTATATGATTGTTATAAAATGCTGGAAAGACTTATTTTCTATGCCTATGAGCTTACTAAGCTTCTATAAGCTTACTTGTGTATGCTTATCATTCTTCTAGATTGACGTATATACATTTGGAGGATTGGATCTACATCGAGGATCACATTATCCAGATTTACTCCGGTAGATTTTGTTAAACAACTTTTTGATTTATATGGCATGTATAGGGGTTGAAATGATAATGAATTAGTTGGAATGATTAAATATGCAAAGTAATTTGAATGTAATGGTTATGTCAGATAATAAAATATACATGTTTTGGCTTGAAATGGTTGATTGGTTGGACATTATTTGTATATAAATGTGCTTTTGTGCAGAAGGATAGTATGAGGGTGAGAAAAGTAGCCTTAAATGGCCTATTTTCGTCCACACAAGCAGACACACGAGCGTGTATCTAGGCCGTGTATGACACACGGCCTACCATATGGGCATGTGTTAAGGCCGTGTATCCCCTGTATCTTTAACTTGAAAAACAAAATGTCCAGGATTCGACACATGGCCTAGCACACGGGCGTGTGGCTTGGCCGTGTGACACACACGTGCTCCAACATGGCCGTGTGAAGTCTGCACCTAAAATGGGAAATTTTAATTGCCACACGGCCTAGCAACACGGGCGTGTGCTCAGCCCTTGTGACTTAAGTTTCTTTATGGATGCAAGTCAGAGAGGTACACGCCCAAGAGACACGACCATGTGGTCTACATGGCCACGCCACACGGGCGTGTCCCATTTCACACGGGCATGTGACCCCTTTTACATGAAAATTTTTCTATGTTTCTAAAAGGTTTTCAAAATTCTTGATTTAGTCCTAAACTATTTCCAATGTATGTTTTGAGCCTTGAAGGCTCGTAATAGTAAAAATATGTATGTTTTTGAAAAGTTTTAAATTTGAGTAGAAATTATTGTTTCGATTTTGAATGTTTGCTTGTGAATAAGTCTGGTAATGCCTCGTACCCTATTCCGGTATTGAATACGGGTAAGGGGTGTTATAGTGTGTCTAGCCCATGTGGTACACATGGGGGTGTGTCCTTCCCGTGTGGAAATGCCCAGGCCGTGTGGCTTCTGAAAACAATTTTATTTGTCTAGTTTTGACTCTTTTTTTGCTCCTTTCGCTCTGAAATGCTCTTCTAAGTTTAGAAACATGAATTTAAAGGTTTAAGAGCATCAAATTCACTAATTTGCATAATTAATCTTCCAAAAATGCATTAAGAATGGGATTAAAATATGTTACTTTTATAGCTTATCAAATATCCCCACACTTAAGCGTTTGCTTGTCCTCAAACAAAATCCTTAACTCATATAAAAATTAATCTTTCTCAACTTGTAATTCTCATTAATTATGATTCGAAATAATTTGCAAATAATCATGCATTGACAATTCAACTAAAAGGCATTAAATATTCAAATAATCCAAGTCAAAATTTTTAAAACACAAAAACATAGGTATCTTCCTTTATCTAAGTAATCACCTTTCATTCAAAATTTACAAGATTTGACATCTTCACTAAAGATTCACTTAAATCACTCAAATTTTTTTAAGTTTCAAGAACAATCACTCAATAGTCGAACAAGAAATATCATTACCATAGGCTTGCTGGAAAATCAAATCTCTACCACTATAAAATGATATGTGTAACACCCCTAACCCATATCTATTGCCGGAACAGGGGTACGGAGCATTACCAGACAAATGGAATAGTAAACCCTTCAGATCATATATTAATACAGATATAATCAAATTTCATTCAAATACATTCATAATGTCCCTTAATCAAGCCCTCGAGGCCCTAAAAATATTATAGAAACAATCCAAGACTAAATTGGAATCATTTGGAAATTTTAGGAAAAAGTTAAAAATTTTGGACTGTAGGGGTTACACGGCCATGTGGACATTCGAAATAGGAATATATGGCCATGTTCTAGACCATATCCATACCCGTGTAACTCACTGACTTGGGTCACACGGCCAAGCCACATACTAGTGTGCCATGTCGTGTACCCCACGAAATGACCTCATTCACCTATATGCCAAGATGTGTGCTAGGCCGTGTAACTGCCTGACTTGTATGCATTGAACCTACAGGGGACACATGGCTGTGTCACATGGCCGTGTGTCACACACGGCTGAGACACACGCCCGTGTGGACCTAAAATGTACCTTAATCAACAAGCATTTCAAACTTACTTGGAACCTAAGCAAACCATTTACCAACAAAAATACCTATCCAAAATGACTTCAATCATGCCAAAAAAATAGCAAAATCAACCTAAATCCTTACCTAAACAATGTACCCTCATTGGTACCACAAGTATAGATAAATTTATATCAAAACATAACATCAATTCAATCTATTAATTCATTCAAGATATCATCTATAATCACCAACTCAAACATATTATATCTTAACTACTTAACAACAAATTCATCACATACACTTTTATCCATTCCAACAAGTATCAAATGGACATGCTAACACATATTGATAAAATACCAAAAGTACCAAAAAAAGATCAACCAAAGAAATTTGTACAACCAAATTCATACTTAGCTAATTACAAATCTAAACATTTGTATCATCATTCAACATATTACATGCCATATAATCTGAAGTAAACGTTCAAAAGCTACCGAATTAAGCTGGATAGTATGACTTGAGTGCTGATCTGATCTTCAACCTTTCAAGTATCTACAAGAATAAAGTTTAAGACAAGTAAGCTTAATGAAGCTTAGTAAGTTCGACGTATTAAATAAATAAATCTTACTGAAATGAATATAACAATTCAAAAAGTAATATACAACCATGAAAGTTTCCTATCATCCACAATCCCAATTGGTAATTAATAATTAATAAAAATCTCAAGCATATATGGAAAATTCATCAGAGTTACCCAACAAGTTAACTTACCAAGATTTTCAACTCAAAGAATGGCTTACGGATAGAAGTACATCATTAGTCCAACCAAACATATCAAATGCTCACTCAAGCCAATTCATCCATTACACCAATGCTTATAAGAGCTAATCCAACCATCACACCAATGCTCATAAGAGCTAATCCAACCATCACACCAATGCTCATAAGAGGTAATTGAACCATCACACTAATGTTCATAAGAGCTAAACCAACCATCACACCAATGCTCATAAGAACTAATCCAACTAGCACACCAAATAGAGAGTAATAACACGAGAGTTCGCAACAAATGCTGAACCTTGGTTTACTCGAGAAATAAAAAATATATCTCTCCAATACCATCTCCACTCCAAACCACCATAACGCACCAAATCCCAACTGTACTTTATCCTGTGTTTAAATCAGACTGAGGATCAAGTTCAATATTAAACCTCAAATTACCATTCATCATGAACAATTAAGACTAGTTATATAATACGTAACATATTAGACTACTCATTAATTCATTTTGATATTAAATTCTAAACCGTATGAACTTACCTACACCAAATTGTAGGAGTTGCATAAGATTAGGGACTATTCTGAAATTTTTCCTTTTCCACGAGTATGTACGGGATCTTGATCTAAAATGTAAAATTCTTTATTTATCAGCATATATTTCATTTTCGAACCATTTTATAAGTAATAACCTTTTATTTTTCAAAATTACACATTTACCCTAAACTTCTATAATTTTTGCAATTTAATCCCTTAACCTTAAATTCATCAAATTAACTATTTTTTTTCTCAAATAAATATTTTATTCAAATTTACTAGGTCCTCAATCAGCCTTTAACAAACATATAATTCACTATTAAACCCTAATATTTTGACTATTTCACAATTTAGTCGTAAAATCAAAATTTAATAAAAATCACTTTACGAATTCATCAAATATCATAATCAAAGCTCCAAATACATTATTTTGGACTTATAACATATTGACTTGAGTCACACGGCCAACCACACACCCGTGTGTCTAGCCCATGTGTCCTTCGAAGTGGCCACACACGCCCGTATGCTAGACCGTGTGCTAGGCCATGCCAAACCTGTAGAGTATACTATCTTGTACCACACGGCCGATCACACGCCCGTGTGTGAGATCGTGTGGAGCATACTGACTTCATTTTAATTTCAAAACAAGGGGACACACGACCGTGTGTCACATACGGCCAAGACACACGCCTGTGTCTTTACCTGTATGGACAAAAATAGGCTATTTGCAAAGCCAATTTGCCGCCCTTTTTTTTTTACATGCATGTACAAGCATAAATGGCAACATTTTACAACTCAACAGGCAGCTAATTCATGACATTTCATATACATATTAAACCAATTCAACTACAATTATTTTCCATTCATATTCCTATCACATATCAAGAGAACATTGCATATTTCTATTCCATTTGCTACTTGCCAAAACATACCATATTGAATACTTATACACAACCAAAACATTATACCAAGCTAGATAAATCACATGGCTTTACCTTATACACAACATGTACCAAAACCACTAGCTCAAGTAACCATAACTATCATCTTTAGGCTAGCCTATACATGCCATATTTACAAATATCCATAATTTCAAAAGTACCAATTAGCAACTAGATAGTGTGATGCGTATCTCCGACTTCATCTGAATCGAGGGAGCTATCAAACCTCTATAATACACGGAAAAGAAACAGAGTAAGCTTTATAGCTTAATTGGCCTGTATAATTAAGAATTTAACTTACCCTTTTATACATAATCAAACAAATAAACAAAGTATATCAAATTCACTTGCCAAATGCCTATACACAACCATTCATCAATATGTTAGTCTCATAAATACATATAATCAACCTTTATCTCAATTTCATACATCAATGTATCATATCAAATTCATATATCATGTACATTATTTGTAACATTTCACTCTCAATCATATAAATAGTAATTCATTTGATAACACATAGCTTTTTTTCACATAACCAATAATAGAATTTATGCCCGTTGAACCTATTAGAATTTTAAAGGATACTCGGGTGATATACATTACGTATATAAATCAGTAATCCGTCAATTCATTATCATTTCCGCTCTTTCGAGCTATGATTAGTAAGCTCCTCCTGAGCTTATAGACAGTAAGGTCTATTGAGCTGAAATGGTAAGCTCTGATGAGCTGAAAACAGTAAGCTCTTATGAGCTGATATATCAGTAAGCTCATACGAGCTATTGTGAGTCCGCAACAAATGTAGGAGCTCGACCAAAACGGTAACCCTAGTGACATGTCACTCATATCCTACGAATTCATACGGTTCAAGCGGGGCTTCAGTAACCATTAAACTATATCGAAGAGGCATTCACATTCCAAGTATATCAACTATTCAATTATACATATTCATTACAATTATTTCAAGTATTTAAAAGTTTGATTCTAATTATACGAACTTACCTTGTTCGCTGTAACGACGAATTAGGTCGACTAATCCGATACTTTATTTTCCCCTATGCTAGATCCAAATCTCGTTTATCTCAATCTATGTAATATCAAAATTTACTTTTTAATCATCATTTCATTCAATTTAGCACAATTTACACATTTTGGAAAAATTAAAATTTTGCCCTTTTTATTTCACATTTTTGCAATTTAGTCCTTATCATATAAAATCACAATTCATTCAATTTAATACAACTTAATGTTCGCCGAATATTACCCATATTTTTCATTTATTTTAAAATTCAACCACAAAATTTTCATATTTCACAATTTAATCAAAAAATTGACATTTTTACCAAAATTCACTTCACAAAACTTGTACATCTAACAACAATAACTTATTTCCTATCATCAACTAATAAATACTCATGCATTCAACAATGACAATATTCAAATACCCTAACAGTTTTGAAATCAGAGATACGGGCTAGCTAGATTAAGTTGCAACGATATCAAAAATGGAGAAATTTTTAAAAATCGAGTCAAAAACGAACTTACAATTAAATCATGCAATTGCCAAAACTTGAAGAGCTTCCATGGCTATTTTCTTTCCTTAATATTCGGTTAAGATGGATGCTAAAACATAATATATACATATTTTTACTCCATGCTTGGCATATTTTTGGAAGGTTTCTCATAAGATTTAATGAATTTGATGCCCCTAATCCTTTAATTTCATTTTTTATACTCAGGAGAGCTTAGGATAGCAAAAAGAGCAAGAAACGGGCCAAAAAGGACAAAATGGGCCTAATTCAGTGTTTTACACGGCCTAGGCAGTTCCACACGTGTAATCCACACACCCGTGTGTGACACACGGGTAGGCTACACGCCCGTGTGTAATGACTGTGTCTAGTAAAAACCAACTCAGAATTACACACGACTTGAGCACCTTCACACGGGCGTGGCACACGGCCGTGTCCCTGTTGAGCCCAAGTCTAATTCTACTCGAAAAAGGCTAATTTTTAGGGTATTAAAGCATTCCAAAGGCTATATAAACACCCTAGAAGAGGATCAAAAGGGGGGACGCAGAGGAAAAAGGAGAAAATACTCGAAGACAGCCATCGAAATCAACTCGGAAACAGGATCTACTTCAAGACTGAAGATCTCCATTCAATTTCCTTAGAAGTTCTTTGGGTTTCTTTATGTTTTGTTGTTTTCCCCTATCATTATGAACTAAACTCCTTAAATACCTAGGGGAGATGAAGCCTAAAACAAATCTTATTATTATTTGAATTATATGATAAATACTTTTCTTATTCTTAGTTATGAATTTTAATCCTTATTTTAATATTCCAGGATATTAATTCAAGTCTGATGTGATTATTCAGTGGAGCAAAAGTCCCTGTTTAAGAGTAGATCTTCCATAATTAAGTGGAGTTGCATGCAATCCTAGACATAGGAAGACATAAATTTGCCGGATTAATGTCAAATCTAATAAGGGAATACATAGATCGAATTAATGCGAAAATAGTGGTTTTAATTAGAAAGAGATTTCAATTAATCAACCTAGAGTCAGTTGTTTTTAGTTTCGAGAGAGATATTAACATAAATCAGGGATTTCTACGGATTAAGTCAAGTGAATAAATCGTCTAATTCAAAAGTAATAAGTGAAGTCTAGGTGAATTCTTCCTTAGGTATTATCTTTTTCATCGGTTTTCCAAAAGTATTTTCCAACTTTAATCTTTGTCGTGTTCTTAGTTAATTAGATAGTTTATCTTAGTTTAAAAAATCCCTTTAATTCTTAGGCTAGATAATAAAAAGATAATAATTACTAGTACTTTTAGTCCTTTGTGGATACGATATTTCCAGTCTCACCATAACTATACCGCTGTTCGATAGGCGCGCTTGCCTTAGTCAAATTTTTAGTTAGTTTAGCGACCATCAATGGACCATACAAAGATGATGGCTTTATTTTTCAGTTATTTTACTAAATTTATTTTAACAATTACCTAATTACCCTTTATTAATACTTTAAAACATGCATAAATAATGTCCATAAATGTCCACCCACCTTAATAATGGTCTAATTACAACATAAGGACCTTATCTATTTAATTTCATAGCTATTAAATACCTTTAGCAAATAGAACTCCACTTTTACAATTTATCCGATTTAGTCCTTTTTACTGAATTAAGCATTTAAACGGTAAATTTTCTTTACGAAACTTTCACATAATTAATCTATCATGTTGTAGACCTTATTAAAATAATAAAATAAATATTTTTGTTTCAGATTTGTGGTCCCGAAAGCACTGTTCTGATTTGACCCAAAAATGGGTTGTTACAACTCTCCCCCTTTAGGGATTTTCGTCCCTGAAAATCTTACCAGAGAATAAATAAGAGATTTGTTTTCTTGTAACCTTATCGACTTCTCACATAGCCTCAGATTTCTCAACTCTTTAATCTCATGAGCTAAGATTTTGATCTATCCTTCGCTATACGTCATATCAAGCTGAATTTCAACTTCTGAAAGAGATATTAAATACAAAGGGTCTTATCTGAATCGTCACATCATATATATATAAGAAACACATTATGGATTTTCTCAAGTTCTAACGATAATATAAGTTGAATAAGCCACTGGCTTTATTTTCTCAATAATTTTATACGGCTCGATGAATCACGAACTTAACTTTTCAAGAAATTCTATTCTCATAGTAATACTTTCACAAACACTCAATTCACTAACTGAAATTGAATGCTTTTACGTATCAAGTCTGCATATGTTTTCTGTTAATCTGAAACTGCTCTCTAACTATTACAAATTACTATCATTTTCTTCTCAATTTCTCTGTTGAAATCAATCATGTGAATCTTTTTCTTACAAGCTCAATCCAATAACAAAGGAGTTTGGTAATTTCAATCATACAATTCTTCATACAATGCCATCTTTATACTCATATGACAACTATTAATATGCTCAAACTCAACCGATAATAATTGTCTTTCTTAATTGCTTTCGTATTCTAAAATTATAGTAACCAATCATATCTTTGAGAATCTGAATCACTTTCTCATATTATCCATCAGTTGGAGAATGAAATGCGGTGTTAGAATGCAACCTCATACCCAAAGTTTCAGTAGCTTTCTTTAGAAACACAATATAAACCTCAGATCTCTATTCGAAATAATGGAGAATGGCACTCTGTAAAAACTGACAATTTTAGAAATGTATAACTTAGCTAGTCTATCAAAAGAGAAATTATATGCACTGAGATAAAATGTACAGACTTCTTTAACAATCAACAATAGTTCAGATAACATCTTCCTTTTATAACATCTAACGGAATTCTATTTCATCTCCACTCAGATAATAACACAGACTGTAACAGTCCCGAAGGTACTTGATAATCAGCTTTAACTTGTTAATAAATCAGACTTTTGGATACAAGTCAGAAATATCACGTTTCATACTCATTTACCAGTAAAACTGTCTCAGAAGTCAATTCATATTGAACTCTTTTAACTTGCAATTCACTGATACATTTTTTAGCTTCACAAAATCATAGAATATGCATCAATTTAGCTTTTAACTCAGCTAATATCTATCCATCATCCGATAAGATCCATATTCATCGCTTGTAAAACTCACAAATATTTCTTGTTTAAAATATCTGTGACTATAATCGTTTGTCCAGGATGATAACCAATTATTGGCCCAAAATCTTTCGACAGTTCAAGCCATCACTATACATTCTTGTACTAAAACACACTCCTAACCATTCAATGACGCATGACTGAAAATCATAACTCTTTCCATGATTCAGGCTGAACCAAAACTGATGCTTCAGTTAAAAGTGTTTTCAACTGTTTATAACTTTATTAACATATGCTAAACCAAATCAAACTTCACACAAATGAAAACTTCAACAATCGAAACAACTTTAATTTACAATAATATTTCTCAAATTGAACCGTTCTGATAGATATAATTCTGTATCATGTCTTCTAAAATATGAATTCTTCATTCAGACTATCTATTTATTTACCCGTGAATGCACAAAATTTATTTCTAGACCCAAGGATAAACTCAAACACATATAACTCAATTAACCTTTCAAACAAAAGACCCAATCAAACTAAACAATTAAATCGATCTTGATTGTCAAACAATAACTTTTCAAAGAAAACCTTTCTTCTTGTTGTCAAGATAACTCAGACATACAATTTATCACAATTTCTTCAGAATACTAGTCGTAGATCTTATTAAAAACTGCATAATTTAAATATGACATAACATTCTATCTTTATTCATTGACATATAACAAGATTTGCCTAGACGTGATAACTATTATACAGATTTGAACTTAATATCGTCTATGCTTTTGCCGATTTCAATTTCCTTTCAAGAAAACCAAAAAGGATTATATAATAAAGCTATCTCAACTTTTAATCATCAAAGCATTGTATTCTATAGAAGCCACCTCCGTCAAATAAGAGTCATAATGCCATAATAAAACTGACATCTCAACCATATAAATACATAATATCCCAACTGTTAATAATGTATTTTGAACACAAAAGAAAATCAAATATAGTTTTAATAGAAATGAATGCAAAAACATAACCTCTATAAATCTGATAATTCGTCAAAAGAATATCTCTTGCAAATAATCACATAGAACCATAATAAAACCGAGGTAGCGAAATCTCAAGGTATGGAACTATACAGAAATTCTGAAAATTACAACCCATATAGAATGATAAAGATCTCTATGTTATCCCAGAGAAATTCCAGAAGAAAACATCACTCATAAGCACTGAAATCAACTGTGACAGAAGTAATATAATCTTCATGTATATTCAATAGAACAATAACCAGTAGAAACAGAATACTAGCATCATACAGATTTTACCGTCGACTTTTCTATTAACATAATGGAATAGGATACCAGGGAAAGATAGAGCAATGCCGATCATAACCCAAACAGATCAACAATGCTTTTGTCTATCAGTATGTTTAGCTAGTGTTCTCATACGATAAGAGTTCCATTTGAAAATGAATAGCCACATATACCTCTGAGAATAATTGATCATATAGAATACCCAGAAGAGATCATTATAAGCTATTTGACTATACTATTGTCCTTAGATATCTTTAAAATTCAAACATTATTCCACTGTCTAATTCTGTCATTATTGATTCCTCTTTATCCCATCACTAATGGAAATCCATTAAGTAAAACTTCCAGTTAATACATTCTTTAGATATCATACTTGAATATTTTGTTTCATCGAATTCAACTTATTCTTTAATAATGACTTTTCATAATCTAAATTACCTTCAAAACGATCCGGTATCTCTTCTAGTACTGTCTTTACTGTTGACTCATTCTCTTATCTGACCACAATATTAATCCTTCAATCACGGAACTCTGTAATTCCACACTTGTGAGCTTATTCAATTTATTTCTTACAGATTTCATTGTAACACTATATTGATAAGGGGGTGAGGGTCGTAAAGCCTCAAATTTTAATTCTCACATATACATGCACATAACATAACATTCATCAATAACATAATATTATAAAATTTTATTCATACCTTTATGAATTTGAACTTATCATATACACATTTTCGCTCAATTATTTGAGTACCACTCTCTGTACTATCGAAATTAGCTCGATTAGAATGCATATTTGTAATTAAAATAATTTTCATCAGAGTCGGGAGATATCACACTATCACAGGTTCTATATGGCATGTATAGCTAGACTCACATATGCTACTTAGTCCTAGAATCGACTAAACATTAGCTCTGATACTAATAAATGTGACACCCCTCACCCATATTCAACGCTAAAATAGGGTTACGGAGCATTATCAAATTTATAACATATACAACTGTACTTTTCTCATACATTTAATCTAAATCTTATACAATCATCATTCCATCTCAATCAATATGTCCCTTATAATAACCTACAAGGCCTTAAACTTGCTTTAGAAATAATTCGGGACTAAACAGATAATTCAGAACAAATTTAGGAAACTTATAAAAAATTTCTTCAAACAGAGGACACATGCCTGTGTGGGTAGGCCGTTTGTCTCATGTGGCCACTAGACACGCCCGTGTCACCAGCCATGTGAAAACAGGGGATATATATTGACTTGATTCACACGGCCAACCACACGCTCGTGTGTCTAGCCCGTGTGTCCTTCGAAGTGGCTACACATGCCCGCATGCCAGGTTGTGTGCTAGGCCGTGCCAAACCTGTAGGGTATACAATCTTGTACCACATGGCCAGTTACACGCCCGTGTGTGAGATCGTGTGGAGCATAGTGACTTCATTTTAATTTCAACACCAGGGGACACAAGACCGTGTGTCATACACGGCCAAGACACACACCCGTTTCTCTGCGTGTGCACAAAAATAGGCTATTTGCAAAGCCATTTTGCCACCCTATTTTTTTTACATGCATGCACAAGCATAAATTGCAACATTTTACAACTCAACAGGCAGCCAATCCATGACATTCATATACATGTTAAACCAATTCAACTAAAATTATTTTCCATTCATATTCCTATCACATATCAAGAGAACATTGCATAATTCTATTCCATTTACTACTTGCCAAAACTTACCATATTGAATACTTATACACAACCAAAACATTATACCAAGCTATACACAACATGTACCAAAATCACTAGCTCAAGTAACCATAACTATCATCTTTAGACTTGTAACACCCTTAAACCCGACCCAGACTCTGGTGATGTCGCGTGATAGTGTGTTGAAACTAAGTTGTTATGATAAAACCGTTTTCATTTGCTTACTCTAGTGGACTCCAAAATCCTTTCTTACTTAATCGATTTTTTTAAATCTCAATTCTTTGTGGAAGCTTATGAAACCATTTAATTTATGGCAACCGAGTTAATTAGGTAAATCCGTCCATTTTAGGAAAAACCCCTTTTGTTTTAAGGAATTAGGAAAAACCCCTTTTGTTTTAGGGAAAACCGTTTGTTCATTGAGTTTGCAGTTTAAAAACCCATAAACAGTTTAAAATCCAACATAAAGTCAAAAAAATCCAAAAGTCCAATTTACATCCAAAAATTAACCCAAAAAAAATAATTAAGAATTTAATACCAAAGCTGAAATTAAAATAGTTTAAATACGTGTGTCCACCGTCGGGTCCTCTACTGCACCAATCCATCAAGTCTAGGGATTACCTGTGCACATTAAACAAAGAGGGTGATTTTACGTAAACTCAGTGTGCAATCCCACAGAAATCAAACAATAGCAACACTATGCACAGTCAAAAATAGTCCTGGGCCTGAGCCCTTTTCAGTATTAATAGTAGTTTGGGCCTTAGCCCAACTCAGTGCAGTATCAAATTATGTAGTAGGGCCTTAGCCCATCACAGCATCAGTAGCAGTCATGCAATATTCAGTAACAAAGTCCTACCCAACCAGCCTCTACACACCATCTCCATTCAACCCTACACTCCATGTGGGGATTAAATCAACCCACCCATCCCTACACTCCATGTAGTACTAAATGTGACACAAACAATAATTTACAGCTGAGCTTCCAGTATATTAGGCTCAATAGCCTTTTAGTACACTTCCTCCAAATAATGTCATCCCAACCCAATGCAATGCAACATACAATAGAATGTCATGCTATCACAGATCTGTCAAATACACATACAGTTTAGTATACATGCTTATATATAACATGCTCGGTACATAATTCACATAGTCAATTTCACACAGATAAGGGTCTAAGTAGTGCTTACTGACCCCACAGAAAGTTCACAGTTGACTTGGGTGACCCGTGTAACCTTAACACACATTTCAGTAAAAATCGGCTCACACGCTCGAGTGGCCCACACGCCCAGATTGGCCTTGGCCCGTGTGGATCACACAGCCTGGCCCAAATTCCCACACGCCCGTGTAGCCCACACGGCCTAAATTAGTCTAGCTCGTGTGTTGCACACGGCCTCCCTGGCCATCACATGACCATGTCTAGTGCGCACGGCCTGGCCTTGTCGATCACACGGCAGTGTTAGGGCACAAGACCTACCACACGGGCGACCACACGTCCATGTTGCGTCGACAGTAAGGTTTTTGGCTTTTGCTAAAACCTCGTTTTTAGTGCAACCGAGTACACACCTGGTACATTTTCGATGTACCAACACTCTTGAGATATCCAGCACCTTTGAACGATCACCGGCAAATTCGCACTTTTATGGCACCAGTCGAAACTCCACAATCACTTAATGGCCTCTGTTAACACCCAATGGTATAGAGATAACAAGTTGCGGCCGCTAAGAAATAGATGGGAAAAACACAAAGAGGCAGCAAGGGAAAAGAGGGAAAATGGCAGAGAGGGAGGCACAAGGTAACGGCAGCATCATAAAAGCAAAGAGGGGCGTACCGAAATTTGTAAAAGGAAAACCAAATGAGCCACTTCTGATCACCCTTATCCCTACTTCCCTTATTTTCCTCCCCAAACTCTCCACTACTCCACTTCCCAATCCAACTCAATCTCTCTTAATCAACCAAGCTATAAAAATAATAGCCTTTATGCTTACGCAAGGATTCGAACACACGACCCCCAACATATTGACACTCCACTTAACCACTAGACCAGCAGGCCCATTTTGTTAACTATTTACCAACTATTAAACTTAAGCCATTTAGGCCAGGTTAAAGTTTTATTCAAAAAAATACCAAAATTAGTCAAAAATAAGGCTTAAACTTGGGGCCTCACACACACACACCCAGAGCACTTAACCATTGAAGCGGATAAGCATTTATGGCTCACACACACACAAACAAAAATAGATATTTTGGGGCATTACAAGACTAGCCTATACATGCCATATTTACAAATATCCATAAGTTCAAAAGTACCAATTAACAATTGGATAGTGTGATGCGTATCTCCGACTTCATCCTAATCGAGCGAGCTATCAAACCTCTATAATACACGGAAAAGAAACATATTAAGCTCTATAGCTTAGTAAGCCTGTATTATTAAGAATTTAACTTACCCTTTTATACATAATAAAAATAAACAAAGTATATCAAATTCACTTGCCAAATGCCTATACACAACCATTCATCAATATGTTAGTCTCATAAATACATATAATCAACCTTTATCTCAATTTCATACATCAGTGTATCATATCAAATTCATATATCATGTACATCATTTGTAACATTTCATTCTCAATCATATAAGTAGTAATTCATTCGATAACACAAAGCTTTTTTTCATATAACCAATAACAAAATTTATGCTTGTTGAACCTATTAGAATTTCAAAGGGTACTCAGGGGATATACATTACGTATATAAATTAGTAATCCATCAATTCATTATCATTTCCGCTCTTTCGAGCTATGATTAGTAAGCTCCTCCTGAGCTGATAGACAGTAAGCTCTATTGAGGTGAAACAGTAAGCTCTGACGAGCTGAAAACAGTAAGCTCTTACGAGATGATATATCAGTAAGCTCATATGAGCTGTTGTGAGTCCGTAACAAATGCAGGAGCTCAACCAAAATGGTAACCCTAGTGACATGTCACTCGTATCCTACGAATTCATACGGTTCAAACGGGGTTTCAGTAACCATTAAACTATATCGATAAGGCATTCACATTCTGAATATATCAACTACTCAATTATACACATTCATTACAATTATTTCAAGTATTTAAAAGTTCGATTCTAATTATACGAACTTATCTCGTCCACTGTAACGACAAATTAGGTCGACTAATCCGATACTTTGTTTTCCCCCGTTCTAGATCTAAATCTTGTTTATCTCAATCTATATAATATCAAAATTTACTTATTTAATGATCATTTCATTCAATTTAGCACAATTTACACATTTTGGCAAATTACATTTTTGCCCCTATTATTTCACATTTTTGCAATTTAGTCCTTATCATATAAAATCACAATTCATTTAATTTAATACTTCATGCTGTTCAAATATTGCCTATTCTCATATCAACCCATATTTTTCATTTATTTTAAAATTCAACCACTAAACTTTCATATTTCACAATTTAATCCAAAAATTGACATTTTTACAAAAATTCACTTTACAAAACTTCTACATCTAACAAAAATGATTTATTTTCTATCATAAACTAACAAAATACTTATGCATTCAACAATAGCAACATTCAAATACTCTAACAATTTTGAAATCAGAGTACAGGCTAGCTAGATTAAGCTGCAACAATCTCAGAAACGTAGAAATTTCTAAAAATCGAGTAAAAAATGAACTTACATTTAAATCATGCAATTGCCGAAACTTGAAGAGCTTCCATGGCTGTTTTAGTTCCGTAATATTCGGTCAAGATGGACAAAAAAAAGATGATGGCTTTGTTTTTTAGTTATTTTACTAAATTTATTTTAACAATTACCTAATTATGCTTTATTAATACTTTAACGCATTCATAAATAATGTCCATAAATTTCCACCCACCTTAATAATGGTCTAATTACAGCATAAGGACCTCCTCTATTTAATTTCATAGCTATTAAATACCTTTAGCAAATAGAACTCCACTTTTACACTTTATGCGATTTAGTCCTTTTTATCGAATTAAGCATTTAAAGGGTAAATTTTTTTTACGAAACTTTCATGTAATTAATCTATCATGTTGTAGACCTTATTAAAATAATAAAAGAAATATTTTTGATTTGAATTTGTAGTCTCAAAACCGCTGTTCCTATTTGACCAAAAAATGGGCTGTTACAATCGGTTAAGAAACACAATCGAAAAGTTTTTAACAAAAAGTCGATAGTAACCTGCCAAACCTAGAAAACTTTGCACTTTTGAGACATTCTTTGGAGTCTTCCAATTCATTACAGCAGAAACTTTACTTGGATCGGCTCAAGTCCCATCGACTGATATTATGTGACCCAAAAATCCAATCTCTCGAAGCCAGAATTCACATTTAGTAAACTTTGCGTACAACTGTTTTTCTCTTAAAGTCTGTAGTACAATTCTCAAATGTTGAGCATGTAACACCCCGAACCCGAGACCGTCACCGGAGTCGAACACGAGGTGTTAACAGACTTAAAAAAATTTTCCCAGACACTGCCAATCTGCGTACTAGTCGCTTTAAAAATCATATCTTGAGTTCAGAAACTCGGAATCCAGTTCCGTAAATTTTCCCTGAAACTAAACTAATATGCCCATCTACATATTTTTTTCTAGAATTTTTTCTTGGGCAAATTAGTACAGTTTATTAGTCAAAGTCTCCCATGTTACAGGGATCGACTACACTGACCTTTGCGCATTACGACTTGGATATCTCCCTGTACAGGGCTTCAATACTGATGCCGTTTATTTCTATAGAAACTAGACTCAGAGAGGAATCTATACATATATGGCTTGACTCCTAATTGTCTCTGGTTAATTTTTAATGAATTTCCAAAGTCGGAACAGGAAATCCAGAAACCGTTCTGGCCCTGTCTCACAAGAACCTGAATATCTCTTAACATACTGTCCGTATGATTGTTTCGTTACTTTCCTATGAAAATAGATTCATCAAGGTTCGTTTACATAATTTATTCACTATTTAATTCCATTCCTACTATTTTTAGTGATTTTCCAAATCTACATCACTGCTGCTGTCAGCATCTGCCTTTAAGGTAGACTTTACCTATTTCATAGTTTCCATGATTCAACTAGCCCTTTTTGCATAAATAGCACAATTTATGATAGTGATTAACCATTCCCATGGCCAATCCTTGTCAAGCATATCCATACCAAATGATTATAACATTATACTCAAACATATATAAGCCATTTTCACATGGCTATCCAAAATTATACAAGTCCAAAGGGTCCATGACCCACAACAAACGGGTAGTCCTATACATGCCATTTCGAAGTTCAACCAAAATTGTACCAAAAGGGGGGGGGCTTTGATAGTGTGGGCGACTTCGACTTCAATATCCCGAGTCCGATAGCTGGAGAACCAAAATCTATAAAACAGAGGATCAAAGAAACGGAGTAAGCAATTTATGCTTAGTAAGTTTTGAGCAAGGAATTCCAGCACAGCAAAAGTATAGCATTCATATAGCTAAATGGATAATTTCATATGCACAAATTTTCGATATCATACTTGCTTCACATTACCAACCCTTATGTACATACACAAAAGATCAACTTAGCCAAAGACCGGTAGCTCGTTTATCAACTGAGCGAATACTTATTTGTAAGGGCTCAACTAAATTCAAGCACATACGAAACATACCTCAATGTTGGGATGTTTCTAGAGTATTTACTGAAATTTTTACAGCAAGATCATTCATTCCCAAATCACGTACCTTCGGAATTTAACCGGATATAGCTACTCGTTCAAATGCCTTCGGGACATAGCCCGGTTATAGTAACTCGCACAATTGCCTTCGGGACTTCACCCGGATTTAGTAACTCGCACAAATGCCTTCGGGACTTAACCCGGATTTAGTAACTCACACAAATGCCTTCGGGACTTAACCCGGATTTAGTCACTTAGCACAAAGCCTTCGGGACTTAGCCCGGACATCATTCAAATAACCATGCACATTTAACAATAAATCATGGCACATTCGTATTTCATTTTCGTTAGCAAAACTCGAACACAAGACACTTATCATTCGTGCAATTTCGGCTCAATAGCCACACACAAAGAGCATGATTTTGATTTGCATAAAACATGATCTAATCAAATCATAATTTAAGCTCTTTTACTCAAGAACTTACCTCGGGTGTTGTCGAACGATTCCGATAGCTATTCGACCACTTTTTCCTTCCCTTTATCGGATTTAGTTCCCCTTTGCTCTTGAGCTTAATTAAACAAATAAATTGATCTAATCATTTGAGCATCGAAAAGAGGAACACAAGGCACTTAGCCCATATTTATACATTAGACATTAAAGTCACATATGTACGGAATCATGAATCAAACTCAACATTTTAGCTAATTTTTCCCCCTTGGCCGAATTTTCTAAGCCAAGACAAAAGCATCAATATGCTTGCCTCTAACCGAATACATGCAACACCAATCTCCTTCCTATGGCCGAATATGCATGTCTATGTTGGGGCCGATTTCAACACTTAATACATTCTACAAGTATGGTCACTTGTATTGACTAAACACCCTTTTGTTTCAAGTTCAAAAATTGGCTAATACACACATATATACACTAGTAAAGCATCCTCTCCCTTTCCATCAATTTAACACATGCATTACTCATTAATATACAAAAATTATATTCGGCCTTAGCACACAACTTGCTAGCCGATTCTTCTCCATCTAGCAACCAATGCACATATGTGCTCACTCAAAAATGCTAAAAAGAAGATTCAAGAATCATCAATCCACCATCACATGCATCATTAACAAGCTTCATATTTAGCATGCAATGGCATTAACACAAAATCTACCTAGGCCGAATATCATCCCCATGACATAGCAAAGATTTGAACCATGGGATAATTAGAACTCAAGCTAGCAACTAAAAACATGCATGAATCTCATGGCACAACCTCAAACATACCTTGATCTAGATACAAGTATGGCCAAACCTCCTCCTAATCCTCTTCCAAACCAAACATGAAGCAAGAACTCCTTCCTCCTTCCTTAGAATTTTTGGCCAAATGAAGATGAAAAAGGATGAACAAAAATTTTCTCTTTTCTTTTCTTTAACTCACGGCAATGGGGGGGGGGGGAAACAACCACACACTTTTTTTTTTGTTTTCATCATATTCCCTTTCATTATTTTATGCCCATGCTCCTTATTTTATTTTTTTCCACCCATGATGCACCAACACAACATGTCTATGACATGTCTTGCCCATCACACTTGGTCTACCATGCTTGTCATGGCCGGCCACTACTAATTAGGGGGGAATTTGACATGCAAGTCCCCCCTTTTTATTTCATGCACTAATAGGTCCTTATGCTTCGACCTATCACATTTCAAAAATGTCGCACATAAGTCCTATTGACTAAATTCACATGCAATCGACTAAATCGAAGCTTGAAATTTTCACACATTCATAATTACATATTCTAGACAATAAATATCACATTCAAACATTTCGGTGACTCGGTTTAGCGGTCCCGAAACCACTTCCCGACTAGGGTCAATTTTGGGCTGTCACAGAGCATGCTTGGATTCTATCCTGGAATAGATCAATATATCGTCAATAAACACAACAATGAATCTATCCAAATGAGGTTGAAAACCCGATTCATTAAATCCAGAAAAGCAGTAGGGGCATTAGTCAAGCCAGTTAGCATTACCAGAAACTCATAATAACCATAATGAGCTCTAAAAGTAGTCTTTGACACATCGCAATCTTTAACTTTCAATTGATAAAACCCGAATTTGAGATCTATCTTTAAGAACACTATGGCACCTTTCAATTGATTAGACAAATTGTCGATACATGGAAAAGGGTATTTATTTTTTTATCATGACTTTGTTCAACTGTATGTAATCTATACACAATCTCAAAGAGCCGTCTTTCTTTTTCACAAACAATACAGGTGCACCCCAGGGAGACACACTCAGTCGAATAAACCCTCGATCTGATAACTCTTACCACTGTGCTTTCAACTCTTTTAATTCAGTTGGTGCCATATGATAAGGTGATATCGATATTGGCGCAGTATCAGGAACCAAATCAATCACAAACTCAACTTCACGATTAGGGGGAAAACCCAACAACTCTTCAGGGAACACGTCAGTAAACTCACTAACCATAGATAACTTATCTATCTTTGATTTTGAATCTCTGGTATTAAGAATATAGGCTAGAAACACTTCACTACATTTACGTATTAATCTCTGAGTAGAAATAGCTGAAATAATTCGAACAGCTTCTTTCAGACTCTTAGAATCAACTGAAATCATATCTCCTATTTGATATTTCAAATCAATCTGTTTCTATCTACAGTTCACTATAGCATCATGCAATGATGGCCAATCCATTCCCTAAATAACATTAAATTCCCGAAAGGGTAACAACATCAAATTAGCAGGGAATTCACAGCCTCTAACTTTCATTGGACAATTATGACAAACTAAGTTAACTACCACACTCTGATCTAGTGGATTAGTAAATTGAATATCATAATCAATAGATTCAATAGGTAATTTCTTTTCGTTACTAATGCAGTGCAAATATAAGAATAAGTTGACCCAGGGTCAATCAATGCATACACAGTAACATCAAAGAGATAGAATATACCAGCAATCACATCAGGAGCAGCAACTTCCTCTCTAGCTCAAATAGCATAAGCACGAGTAAGTGCTCTAGCCTTTAAACGAACAACGGTGTCTTTAGTCCCAGGACGAGCAGTTTCAACAGCACTATTCTCACCCGAACGTCTACTTTTCTGAGATGTTGATATTTGCTGTCATTTTAATCTTCATTTTCTTTTAGCTATTTAGGACAATTTTGAAAGAAATGATCAGTCGACCCACATTTATAACAAGCTCCTGCCTTAGTCCTACACTCGCCAGGATGATATTTCCCACAATGTTTACAACTGGACTTCGGAGCATTTTGTACACTTCCCACATTATCAACCGGTTTAGTAGAAACTTTAAAATCATGTTGAATAGTCTTGTTTCAGCCCGGATGGTCCGACACTAAGGTAGCTTGACTAAAATCTTCTTTAATATTATTTTTCGATGATGTAGAAAACGACTTAGAAGAACTTCTCTTGTGAAACTCTTGAATTTTTCTATCCCGTTGTATCTTACGGTTGTAAACTTCTTCCATTTTCTGTGCACGATCAGATAAAACAATAAATTCTCGAATTTCATTACCTTCGATCATCATTTAGATTTTATCATTCATGCCATCTTAAAACTGGATACACATTTCTTCTTTAGTAGGTACAATCCCTCGGGCATCTTAAAACTAGATACACATTTCTTCTTTAGTAGGTACAATCTCTCGGGCATACTTACTAAGATATACAAACTCTCTCTCGTACTCAACCATTAGCTTATTTCCTTGACGTAGCTCAAAAAATTCTCTCTTTTTCTTATCCAAATAACTTTTCCCGACATATTTCTTTTTAAACTCGATCTAAAAGAAATCCCAAGAAATTTTCTCCCTCATTACCACAACTACTAGTGTAGTCCAACTAAACGCTTCCTCTTTTAGTAAAGAAATGGCACATCTAAGATAATCATCCGGAGCGCAAACCATTTCTTCAAAAACTCGCAAGATGTTTTGTAGCCAATACTTAGCTTTAATCGGACCATATTCCAATCTACCTTGAAATTCCTCGGCACCACACTTTCTAAGCTTTTCGGCTGGAATTTTTCTACTAGGCTCACTCACTAGAGGAGGTGGAGGTTAATCGGAGGTGCAACATGTGGTATAACTAATATATTTTTAAGCTCATGTTCCGGAGCAGGAGGAATTGGGATATTACTACTCATCCCATGATCAGAAGTTGGTACATTACTGTTAACCTCATCATTGTCAGTACGATCAGATCCGTCTGACATCTTTATAATCTAATTAAGAAAAACGAAGGTTAGTTAGGATCAAACATGTCACATTATCACAGATTAATATGACATGTAATTATACACACTTCACACACTACGTTCAGTCTGAGAATCGACTAAATCATAACTCTGATACCACTAAATGTAACACCCCTGACCCTTATTTATCGCCAGAATAAGGTTAATTAGCATTATAAGACAAATAAAATAGTAAACCCTTCAAATCATATATTAATACAAACATAATCAAATTTCATTCAAATATATTCAAAATGTCCCTTAATCGAGCCCTCGAGGCCCTAAAAATACTATAAAAACAATTTAAGACTAAATCAGAAATATTTGGAAATTTTAGGAAAAAGTTAAAAAATTTGGATTGTAGGGGTCACACGGCTGTGTGGACATTCGAAATAGGGACATACAGCCATGTCCCAGCCCATGTAACTCACTGACTTGGGCCACACGGCCAAGCCACACGCCCATGTGCCAAGCCGTGTACCCTTCGAAATGACCTCACACGCTCGTCTGCCAGGCTATGTGCTAGGCCCTGTAACTGCCTGACTTGTATGCATTGAACCTACAGGGGACATACAACCATGTCACATGGCGGTGTATCACACACGGCTGAGACACACGCCCGTGTCTTAGGCCGTGTGGACCTAAAATGTACCTTAATCAACAAGTTTACCATTTCAAGCTTATTTGGAACCTAAGCAAACCATTTACTAACCAAAATACCTATCCAAAATGACTTTAATCATGCAAAAGAATACCAAAATCAACCTAATTCTAAGCCTAACCAATGTTCCCTCATTGGTACCACAAGTATACATAAATTAATATCAAAACATAACATCAATTAATTCATTCAAGATATCACTTATAATCACAAACTCGAACATACCATATCTTAGCTATTTAACAACAAATTCATCACATACACTTTTATCCATTCCAATAAGTATCAAATGGACATGCTAACACATATTGATAAAATACCAAAAGTACCAAAAGAAGATCAACTAAAGAAATTTGTACAACCAAATTCATACTTAGCTAATTACAAATCTAAACATTTGTATCATCATTCAACCTATTACATGCCATATAATCTAAAGTAAATGTTCAAAAGCTACCGAATAAAGTTGGATAGTGTGACTTGAGTGCTGATCCAATCGTCCAACCTTTCGAGTATCTACAAGAATAAAATTTAACACAAGTAAGTTTAATGAGGCTTAGTAAATTCGACTTATTAAAACAATAAATCTTACCGAAATGAATATAACAATTCAAAAAGTAATATACAACCATGAAAGTTTCCTAAGTAATATACAACCATGAAAGTTTCTCGTCATCCACAATCCCAATTGGTAATTCATAATTAATAAATTCAAATATCAAGTATATATGGAAAATTCATCAGAGTTACCCAACAAGTTAACTTACCAAGATTTTCAACTCAAAGAACGACTTACGGATAGAAGTACATTATCAGTCCAACCAAACACACCAGATGCTCACTTGAGCCAATCCATCCATCACACCAATGCTTATAAGAGCTAATCCAACTATCACACCAGTGCTCATAAGAGCTAAACCAACCATCACACCAATGTTCATAAGAGCTAATCCAACTAGCACACCAAATAGAGATTAATAACACGAGAGTTCGCAAAAAACTCTAATCCTCGGTTTACTCGAGAAATATACAAATATATCCCTCCAATACCATCTCCACTCCAAACCACCATAACGTATCAAATCCGAATTGTACTCTATCTCGCGTTCAAATCAAGCTGATGATCAAGTTCAATATTAAACCTCAAATTACCATTCATCATTAACAATTAAGACTAATTATATAATATGTGACATGTTAGATCACTAATTAATTCATTTTGATATTAAGTTTTAAACCGTACGAACTTACCTGGACCAAATTGTAAGAGATGCAGAAGTTTAGAGACTATTCCAAATTTTTTGTTTTCCACGAGTATGTACGAGATCTTGATTTAAAATGTAAAATTCTTTATTTATTAGCATATATATCATTTACAAACCATTTTATAATTAATATCGTTTTATTTTTCAAAATTACACATTTACCCTTAACCTTAAATTCATCAAATTAACCATTTTTTCTCAAATCAATATTTTATTCAAATTTACTAGGTTCTCAATTAGCCCTTAACAAAAATCTAATTCACTATTAAACCCTAATATTTTGAAAATTTCACAATTTAATCCTAAAATCAAAATCTAATAAAAGTCACTTTACAAATTCATCAAATAACATAATCAAAGCTCCAAATACATGGTATTCATAAAAAAAATTCAATATTTATCAATTAAAACTTCCAAAATTTTTAATAGAATTAAAATGAAGGTTTGGGCTAACTAGACCTAGTTATAATGATCTAAAAAACATAAAAATTACAAGAAACAGAATGAAAATGGACTTACATGCAATGAAATAAGCAAACCAAAGCTTTCTCCCCACCTCAACTATGGCATTCAACCATATGAAGAAGATAATAAAATGAATTTTTTTTTTCATTCTTTTAGTTTAACTTAACTTTAATTAAACCTCCATTTATTTACAGAATTGTCATCTAATTCACACTATTTTATTATTTTCCATTTAATTGTCGTCCCATTATTCTAATTAAGGCATAATTGTTTCTTAAGTCCTCCCTCATTTATTATTTAAACCATTTGATCACTTAATTACTATAATTATTATATTTTTCACCTTTTACAATTTAGTCCTTTTTCTTTAATTAACTATCTAAACGTTAATATTTTCAAACTAAATTTTAATACGACTTTAATTACTCTAGAAATATTATAAAAATAATAATTACGAGTCGACACAATGGAAATTTATGGTCCTAAAACAACTGTTCCGTCACCATTGAAAATCGAGCTGTTACAATATGATACACTAATCAAAAGGTCTTTAAGAGGTTGTAATGGGGCTTAGGTTAAGGGTATGGAGAAGGGCCAGAAAAGTTGGTTATAATTGAGATCGAGTTGATAAATTACCAAGCTAGAAAAAATAAACAAATGCTGAATTAAAAATAAGTGCATAAATCAAGAGCTATTCAAGAATAAAAACGATCTTCTTCTCAAAATATGAATTTAACTGTTAACACTCAATCAAATAGAACTAAATAATAATCACTATATTTTTTTTCAAGTTTTTTAGGACAATTAAATAGAAGAGCATAGTTAAGCAACTAACTAAATCAAATCTCCATAAAAAAAAGGAGTCAATAAAATGAGAGAAATTTTCAATTAAAAAAAGAGCTATGGGTTAATTTTAATGGGTAAATCAAGAAATGGTGTGTTTGGCTCAACGGGGTTTGCTAAGGGTTAATAAAAAAAGGTAAGCTTTTTTATGGGAAAGTGGGTTAAAACCTAAGTGCCTTTATCATCTTAGTATATCAAATAAAATGCATGATCTTGACATGCATAACCAAAGCAAGTTCTAGAATAACAAATCAAATTGACACACTCATAACCAATAATAAAATAGGCAAGAAAAACTTATGTTCTAAAGGCTCTAAATCTCACAAAATATCATGGTTTTTGATGGCAAACTTGGAAATCTCAAATTTTAAGATAATACCTCAAATCAGGAAAACAACTTAAAATTTTTAATTTCTAAAAAATAACTTATCATGCTTGATTCTCTCATGCCTTACAGTTTAAATCAACCAATGCGCAAATATCTACAAATTAATCCAAAACATATCAACAAAAAAAATCCAAATCGACAAAAAATCATTCTAATTGAAGTATGAGAAAATGTAACAGTCTAATTTCGGTGAAATCGAACCAGTGGTATCGGGACCACAAATCCGAGCTGAAAATAAATTTTATTTTTATTTTATTACATGGTCTGTAATATGATAGCAATGTCATATGAAAATTTTGATAAAAAAATTTTACCGATTATGTGTTTAATTAAGGGAAGGACCAAATCACATAAAAAGCAAAAGTTGAATTCTAGCAGCTAGAAGGATTAAATAGCTATGGAATTCAAAACTTGAGGTCCTTATATGGTAATTATACCATTAATGAAAAGTTAGTAGATATTTTTGGATGATTCATTCATGGAAAATTAGAAAAAGTCTCAGGACTAAATTGGAAATCAAAATTATTAAAAGATGATAAATTATTAAATAGAAATAAAAATCATTTTTATCATCTTCTTCCCCAAAATAATACATGGAAAACCTAGGAGAGAGCGAAGAAACTTTCATGGCCAAATTGGGTAAGTTTCCTTGGCCTGTTTTTAGTAATATTGATATTTTTGAAATCGGGATAGCTTAATCTATCTATTTGGGGGATCAATTTGAGAAGTTATCAAAGCATGAAAATTAAGTCATGGATGTATATGCTTAAAATTAGGAAATTATGGTAGAAAATGAAAGGTTGTTGATAGATAAACAACTTTTACAAAGTGATTTTTGATGAAAATATGACTTAGGGACTAAAATGTAAAGTTGTGAAATTGAAGAAAAATGATAAATTTTTATGAATACATGTGCTGTAAATTTTGTAATGGGATTTTGGGTAGGCTTGGAATAGGGAGTAAATTGCACAAATTTTATTTTTTGAGCCCAGGGACGAAATAGGAATTTATGGAAAAGTTAGGGGCAAAATGGTAATTTTTCTTAGTATGTAAATTGAGTCCAAATGAGTATGAATTATGAGAAATTGATGTAAACTTTACTCGTATATATTCAGATAGACCAAATTCGGAGCTAGAACGAGGAAAGAAGAAAATGTCGGATTAGTAGATTTTATGTACACGAACATTGTCAAGGTAAGTTCGTGTAACTAAATTGTGTTTATTTACATGCTTGCATTGATTGTATTGATATAAATTGTATAAATGCCATAAATATGTGAAATGATTACATATCCGATCAAGCCCAATAAATAAAAATGTTTAAATTAAATGATAATGCCCGATAGATGATAAATGATAAACGATGAAAATGTTACTTATATGCTTGAAATAAATGTGGAATGTGTATATGAATGTTGTGGATGTATGAAATAATCACATGCTGGATAATGCTTGAGAAAAATACTTAAATCTCGGTTGAATAAAATAGAAAATCGATGGATATGTGATTTCCCAAAATGAATGAGGCCCTGCATTTGTTACTGTCAGGATTTAACTCAGACGAGTAATCCTATTGACTTTATTACAGAGAAGGATTTAGCCCGGACGTGTAATCCTGATATGAGTCCTCTCGAGCACATGTTATAGATTAGATTTATCTAGATCAAGCTCCTTAGAGCATATGTCATAAAATGGATTTAGCTTGAACTGGTAATCCTATTGTATACATGTATGGCTCGAGTGTGTACTCTCTAATATAGTACCTTATTGGTACCATTGGACATGATTTGATGAATCCTGATTCGTACACCTCGAGTGTATTACCTGTGTATCCATTGCTATTCCGAATAAATTCAATAGGTGACAATTCCAGACACGAGAAGATATGAATGATAAAATGAGTTATTACACGTATCCGTCTGAAATACAAGAAAATGATGATATTTGTGCATGGACTTTATTTGATAAATATATGTTCATTCTTGACTATAGACTTTTACACCTTGAGTGTACTAATCGTGACCTTGATGTTCTGAGTAATATGAGTAAAGTTTCGATATGAAATGATCTGAACTCGAAATGAACTATTATGAAATTATACTTGAAATAATGAGATGAATTATGCATGTTGAATGAATACATGTTGTGGAAAGCATATGTGCTTGGAAACTTGATTGTTGTTGAGCCCATATATGTTTTGATGTTAATATGGAATATATGACTAACAAGGGCAATGAGAATGTGTGTAGGGCTTGAGATCAAACTGATTGGTTATGCCTTACATAGTTACCTCAAAATAGAATGAATGGTAAGTTAAGTACCATGTTATACAAACTTACAAAGATTTTATGCTTACTTAGTTTTATTTCTCTGTTTTAGAGTAAATTAGAAGCTCCTTGGATTGAAAGCTCGGCAGAGATCACTCACACTATCCATCGGCCCATGTCGGTACAATATGGTAAATCAATTATGGTTGTAATTGTAACACCCTGAATATGGGGCCTAGAAGAGTTGGGTTTTGAGTCTGGGATTCAGATAGAAGAAAACCTGAATAATTAAGAAGTTTTAAATATTATCGTTTAAGAAAAAAAATTTTGAATTAAATTACTACTAGAAAATTTTTATTGTATTTATTATTACGTATATTTTAAATTTTTATGAAATTTTAATTAGTATTATGAGATAAAATTATTATTATTAGAAAAATATTACTGTATGTATGTTTGAAATTTTTTTATGAGAATTATTATTATTTACTGTATTATTGATATTTAAAATTTTTATTATTAGATATATTTATAAAATTATTATTATTAGATAGGAAAAAATATATATATATAGTTATAAAAGTATTGTTGTTTTGGTGTTTAAACTCTAGGAAAAAATTTTTTAATTTTTGCCTCATAGAGGGAATCTCGGCATAAGGCTTATAAAATAAATTGGGCAAGACTGGGCATGAAGAATCGTACCTGGCCCAGTGGTTAGCATGCTAGGTAGTGGAAAGGAGTGTTGGGGTTCGACTCCTAGCATGTGCAAAAGTGTTTTATTTTTCTTTAGATCAGGGAACGACGTAGGGAAGCCTTATATATAGTTGGGGTTAAAAGGAAACACAAAGGGAAGCTCGGTCCAGTGGCAGAGGCGCTGGGAGTGTGGTATAGTGCCTAGGTTCGTGGGTTGGCGCACGCAAAGGCTTGTTTTTATTTTAGAAGCCAGGTCGCACAAAAGTAAGGTTTAAGAATAGTTGTGATCGAGTTATTCTACAAGGACGCTTGTGGCGCAGTGGCAGTAGGGTGCTAGGAGTTCCACAAGGGCACGGGTTCTAGTCCAGGCGCAGGTATGTTTTAATTTTATATTTTTAAAATGAACGGGACTTCAGCAGGTAACCTTTAAGATAAAATGTGACGGTATATTATTGAAAGCGAACGCGCATCCCAATGGCCAGCAGCATGCTGGGCAACCTGGAGGTCCCAGGTTCAAGCAGTGTTACGCTCAAGAGAGTGCTTCTTTTTATTGTACGCACGTGGGAAGGGCCGTACCGGATTGAAACTCTAACAGCAACAGGAGGAGTCGGCTGAGCGGTGGACTACTGCTAAGCAGTGGAGAGTTTGAATTAAATTCAAACTTTGAATTTGGCCATGAATTAAGGAGCTAAGGAATGAATTAAAATTGGAAAAGGACTTTTGTGCCTATTTAAGCACCCATTCGGGCATAAGCATGAGGTGCCGATTGTTTTTATTTTGGGGGGCCTTCATGAGTTATATCCTTTTTCGAGGTTTGGGATATTTTCTTTAGTGTGGTAGCCAATTATCTCCTTTTCTATTTTCTTTCCTCAAAGCCAAATTCTATTTAAAACAAATTTTTCTTCTCAAATATTGGTTGCCGATTACTTCTTTGGTTGAAACCATATCTCCTTTCCTTTTAATCTTTCAAAAGACCGAACCTCTAATCTTACATCTCTTCCTCTACTGATTGTCTCTTCGATGGTGAACTTATCGTGACCTATTTTTCTTTTAGATCGCAATAGCCATATTCTAGGATAGATCCAAAAGCCGAAAAGCTTCATATTTTAGTGATTCGGGAATTAATATGTAGATCTATTTTCTACGCACGTTTAAGTTGGATTCACAATGGATCTAGGGTAGAAAGGTATTTGGAACGTTCTTCAACGAGTAAATCTCTTGGTAAGTATTCGAACCTTCTTTCCATTCGTATCTTGTGGTTTAAGAAAAGCTAAAAACCCCTATATACATAGGTGGCTGTCGACTAAGGCTGAAAGGGTTTTTTTGGTGTTATTTGGTTTGTTGGTGCTAGTGAGGATTAAAGGCTACCGATCGAGGAGTGTGTGAAAAGCTTGGATCATCAGAGTGACTAAATCTAGATCTAGTCATCAATTTCGGTAAAGGTATGAACCCTAGGGCCATTATGGATGGTGGCCGATTATGTAAGCGATGATAATAGATAGTTTTCGATTTGGTTTAAATATTAGCATGATATAATCTATAAACGGTTGATTATAGGAGAAATCGCGTAGGATATCTCGTCAAGGAATATCGCAAATCAGGTGTGTATCGAACACCCTCTCATAGTTCAAATCGACAAAAGCTGAAATGCCGAAAATCTGGCATTTCGTGGGCTTGTGAGTGTGCGAGTGCTCACAAGACGTTTAGAAATCATTAGATCTGAAATATCAAAGTGGTAAGTTAGTCGTGTGTGAAATTTCGCGCACTTCGATAATTGGGCCTCGATAGGCTAAAATTGGGCCTAATGGGCTTACGGGCCCATACGGGTAAAATAATAAAAAAAGGCGATAAGTATGTTCTGTTAAACTGTAGAATTGAAACTGCTTAAATCAGTAAATTGGTCATAAAACTTGAATTAAATGGGCTTAAATTGCTAGTGGACACGGTAGGGCCCATTAGGGGTTTTAGGGCCCAATGACTAAAATTGTGAAATTGAGACAAATAAATTATTGTGATGACAAATAGGCTAGTAAGGACATTAACATTCATGAGAACCCTTAAAACTGATAAAATTACTGAAATACCTTTATAGGTGGAAAATTTACAGATTTACCCTTAGGAGCAAAATTAATGATATACCCCTAGGGTTAAGGTTGACCTGAATGCATGTTTGACTATTACTATTTACTGCATGCCATGTTATTATTATCTGATGCATGGGACTGGGTTATTGATGGAGGAAGTACTGAAAGTGACTTGTGCACGTACTGGAGGCTTTGCCTTAACTTACTAATATCTGAGCAACAGTGCTGCAATTGTGAAGTGTAGGGCTGGGTGGGTTGAGCTATTCCCCACATGGAGTGTAGGGCTGGTACGGGTGGAGTGTAGTGGTTGGTTATAGGCTGGGTTGGGCTTGCATACACGAATATGTCTGTTCTATTCTGGAATGGGCCTACGGGCCATACTGTTATCTGAAAAGGGGCTAAGGCCCAATTTACTGTATTCTGAAAAGGGCTTCGGCCCAATACCCGCTGCTATCTGAATAGGGCTTAGGCCCAATGGGCTTGAGCTGACTTGTGCTTTGGATGGGTTTTCCATACACACTGAGTTTTCCAAACTCACCCCTTTCTCTTCTATCCATGCAGGTGAGCCCTAGTTGGTGGACTTGGAGCTGGGTGGGATTCAGAGTGGCCATGAAGATTAAATTTCTGGTTTTTAAATAAGTTTCAGTTAGTTCCCTTTTAAATTTCGCATTTATTTTTTATTATTTCTATTTTGGTTAAAGTTGTAATAAGGCCGCTCTATTATTTTTATTTTGGGTTTTTAAATTACTTAAATCATTTTCAACTTGAGATTCACATCACTTAAATTGATTCCTTAAAATTGGTTAGCTCTAGGGCGCGTTTTATAAAAGTTACTTATTTTCAAAATATCATGATAACCGAGCAAAGCTTCCGCAACGTAAATGTTTTCAAAGGAAATAAATATTTTTAATAGACTTAAACTTAATTTGTTGTTCGTGGACAAGTAATAAGCTTAAAGTGTGGCAATGGATGTATGCATGTCTAGGATTGGATCATGGAAGAGCTAGGTACTTATGCAGTCTAATTGACTCACCTCCTCTTTTCTTGAATCCTACCTGGTGCGTAGTATCCATTCACTTTCAACCATAACAAAGAAGGTTTGATTTTTCGATACTTAATTGTTTTTAAAATAACATGTTTCTGCCACTACAATGGTTTACAAGTTTTCAGAGTTTCCCATAAGACTTTACAAGGTTGTTAACAATGTTTTGATTATTACAATGAATCACGTTTTGGAAAAAAAATAAGGCTAAGGTTTTATAAAAGTCTAAACGGTAAAAGTTTCTAAACATCAAGAAGGGTTTTCAATGAAAACATGGTTTTCGAAAAACACTTCAATGTGACACACCAGACTTGGCCATAATGTCTGGGCCAGGTTTGGGGTGTTATAGTAATGGCATGTGTAGGATATATTGGCCATATTGGCATTAAATGTAAATAATGCTTGTAATCTAGCCATTGCAATAGCTAGTAATGGTTTGTTTTGAATATACTTGTAATGTCAAACTATGGTAGCTACATATATGTTAAGTAGTTGATCAAATCCTGTTTAATACATGGATTGAACTAAGGTAAGATTATAGGCATGTATGCATGAAATGATGAATAATGGAATTTGCTTGATTTGAGTGCTTGAAATGGTTGGTACTTCGCTATGTGATTCAAGTGTAGGTTATGGGTGTGATTTTGGGTGAGAAATGAAGCTAGGAATGACTTTATTTTGTCCACACAGGCATGTGTCTAGACCATTTGTGACAGAGGACCGGGTACATGGGCATGTAGTTAGCCGTGTGTCCCCTGCACCTTGAATTCGAGAAAAACAGAATGCTCAGAATTGAGCACATGGGCAGAGACACGGGCGTGTCTCAGTCATGTGTGCTACACGACCTAGAATACGGGCGTGTGTCTTGGACGTGTGAAGCCTACACCTAAATTCGAAATGAATTAATTAACCACACGGCCTAGCAGACAGACATGTAGCACGACCATGTGCACAAGTCAAAAAGTGGCACGGGGTCGAACACGGCCTCTAGCATAGGCGTGTCCTAGGGTCACACAAGCGTGTCCCCTGGACCACACTGGCATGTGAGCCCTGCACCTTGGAAAAATTTTGAAATGTCGCGAAAAATTCTTAGAGGTTTCAATCAAGTCCCGACTCGATTCTAATGCTCGTATTAGACTTCGAGGGTCCATTTAAGGAACATTATGAATGATTTTGGAATTTGAATAGTAACTTGCATGATTTATCTGTAAATGTTTCTAAAAGTTTTGTCAATGATCTGAAATCCTATTTCGACGACTAATACAAGTTAGTGGGGGTTATATTTAGTGGTATCAGAGCCAGGTTTAGTTAGTTCTCGGACTGGATGTAGCATATGTAGAATCTAGAAATACATACCATTATATAACCCATGATAGTGTGATATCTTTCGACTCTGATGAAAATTGTCTTACAAATAGACAGAGATGCTTTCCAACCGAGCTAATTTCGATATTACTGAAGGTGAGACTCACATGCTTGAGTAAAAGAAAATGTTACTCTTGATGAAATAGAATTCGAAAAGGTAAGGATAAATGTTTTATAGTACATGAGAATGATAAGTGTTATGTTATAGTTAAATTTTGAGGCTTACGATCTCCACCGCCTTACCAATATAGTTTTATGCAATGAAATTTGCAAGATTTATATTGATTAAGTTCATAAGTGTGGAAGAAGATTTCAAGGTTGAATGATTAATGATGTATTCAAAATTAAGAATGGGTTAGTAAGTAAAGACGGCATTAAAAGAGATATTAGATTTTTCTAAAGATTATTTTGAATACATGATGCCATTGTTAAGGAGAAAGATTATTCATAAGTAATTGGCTTATCTGGATATGATATTTACAGAACGGATTAGCCAGAATTTTTTTCGAATTGACTTTTTCAGTGAACTGAATAATATAAGATTATTGATGACCTAATTAATCAGTAGAATAGTAATGAAATTGCAAAGATAGTTGAAGGCAACTGTTATAATTGAGTATATTACAACAACATCTCCTGGGTACTCTATAAGTTCTGTTATTCTTAGAGGCATATGAAATTATGCATGATAAGATGCAATATTTATCGTATTGAATGACTGACTAATTATAATAGATGGAATTACTGAAAGTTTGGTTGATTCATGAGCAGTATTGCTCTATTTTTCTTGGGTTTTCTAATTATCATGATTGATATAAGATTTGATGATAAGGTTCATATTATATCATTTTCTACTTCTATTGATTCAAGCCTTGAATTGCAAATATGCAAGTTATATTGTCTTTATCATAGTTGTTTCTACTAAGTATTCGTGATATTACTGTTCTAAATTTTCTCTGAGATATCATCAATCTCTTTATTATGTAAACATGGGTTACTTGTGAAAGATATTCTTTGATCAGAGGTAATTACATTTATTACCATTACAAATATTGACTCGATCATGAGGTATTGTGATAGAGATTACAGATTATAGAAACTGAATTACTGCATTGGTTATAATAGGGGCCATTTTTGGTTCTCCCTCTTCTAATTTAAGGTACACTATTGATATTGAAGTGTTTTTTTATCTATACAGTTGAAATGTCGGTTATATTAATGTACTATGGTTTAAATCTATCTAATGGTTATGGCTTTGGAAAAACTCAAAGCTTCAATGTTAATAATTGAAATGGCTACATTGATGACCCAATTATTACAGAAAAGAGGTAAGATTTGAGTGGACTGATAAATATCAATAAAGTTTTACCAGTTGGAAGCTCTGTTGATCAAAGTATTAATTCTGGTTCAACCTGAATCAGGTAAGGAATTCGTTATTGAGTACTACACTGTTGAACAGGATTAGATTGTGTTTTGATGCAGCAAGGCAAAGTAATAGCCTGTACTTTTAGACATGTAAAAACCACATGTAAAGAATTACCCGATACAAGATCTAGAATTGACAGCTATTGCTTTTGTACTAAAATCTGATAACATTACTTGTTTGGTGAAAAATGTCATATATTCACTGATTATAAAAAGTTGAAGTATTTGATGTTGCAAAAATATTTGACTTTGAGATAGCGTATATAACTTGAATTGTTGAAAGATTATGATTTGATAATTGAATATCACTCGAAAAGAGAGAATGTAGTTACAGATATTCTGAGTAGAAAATCTCTGTATACTTTGCAAGCCATGGATACCGATTATGATTGTCTGATAATAGCTTAATTTTAGCTGAGTATAGAGCTAAACCGATGATTTTACGACAGAACAGTGAAACTCAGAAAAGTGATAATGAGTTGTAAGTTAAATGAGTATAAAATGAAATAATTATTGAATCAGGATAGTAGATTTGAATTTGATAATTGTCTACCATTCCGAGATAGAGCCTGTGTACTGAAGAATTTGTAACTTTTACAGAAAATTTTACATGAATGATCACAGTGGTACTATGTCTGTTTATTTGGGAAATGATAAGATACACAACTATTTGAAAAAGATGTACTGGTAGCCCAAAATGAAAGATGGTATCTCTAAATCTATATTTAAATGCTAGATGTATCAACAAAGATGAGATGATACTTTCGAGATGGTTATAGTTAGTGAAAGTACAGAAATAGAAATGAGACAAAGTTACTATGAACTTTATACCGGGATCATCCCTGTCTATGAAAAAGAAAGATGCTATTTGAGTAATTTTATTATTTAATGAAGCCTGTAATTTTATTCTAGCATGAATGGGTTTCTCGCTTAATAGATTGCTCGAATTATCTGGTTTTGAGATTATCATATTATATGATGTGCTAGTTTTAGCTATGTCTGATAGAGATCTATAGTTTAAATTCCGATTCTGAAACAAGTTACAAGAAACTCTGGGTATACGGTTACATTTTACTACTGTATTTCATTTTCAGACGGATAATCAATTTGAACATATGATTCAGAATTTGGAAGATGTGCTTCGATGTTGTGTACTTGAATTTGAAGGTAACTGGGAAAAGTATTTGCCTCTGGTTGAATTTTCTTATTATAATAGTTGACAGTCAAGTACAAAATTTTTACTGTACGAGGCTTTATATGGTTACAAATATAAAACTCCGGTGTTTTGGACAAAGTTCAGTGAGGAAAGATACATGTAGTAGATTTAAATTCCTTGAACCCGAAGAAGAATGAAAGTGATCTAAGACAGTTTAAAAAAAAGCAGTATTTGATCGTCAGAAATTTGATATGAATCAAACATGAAAAGAAATAGAGTTTTAGATTAGAGATAAAATATTTTTGAAAGTTTCGCCATGAAAGAAAGTTCCCCGGTTTGGCAGTAAAGGCAAACTAATTCTATGGTTTAATAGGTCATATGAGATCATTGAAAAGAATTAGACCTGTTGCGTATTGATTGGTATTATTATCAGAGTTCTACAAAATTCACAATGTTTTTATGAGTATATATCTTATGACAGTATCGATTAGACCCATCATCTGTTATTGCTTTGATAAATGTTAAATTCAGCCTGACACGACTTACAGTGAGAGATTGATTGGAATTCTAGCACTTGAAGAGAAAAACTGAGAAAAAAAAGGTAGCTTTAGTAAAAGTTTTCTAACAATGACATGATACAGAGGGAGCTACCTAGTAACTGGAGGAAACTATGAGAAAGAAACTTGAATCTCTTTACTGGTAAAATTTTCGAGGACGAAAATCCCTTACGAGGGAGAGTTGTAACCGCCCAATTTCGATAAAATTGGACCAGTGGTCTCGGGACCACAAATTCGAGCTAAAAATAAATTTTATTTTTATTTTATTACATGGTCCGTAATATGATAGAAATGTCATGTGAAATTTTTTATAAGAAAATTTTACCAATTATGTGTTTAATTACGGGAAGGACCAATTTGCATAAAATACAAAAGTTGAATTCTAGTATCTAGAAGGATTAAATAGCTATGAAATTCAAAACTTGAGGTCCTATATGGTAATTAGACCATTAATGAAAAGTTAGTAGATATTTTTTGATGATTCATCCATGGAAAATTAGAAAAAGGCTAATGACTAAATTGGAAATCAAAATTATTAAAAGATGATAAATTATGAAATAGAAATAAAAATCATTTTTATTATCTTCTTCCCCAAAATAATACATGGAAACCTTAGGAGAGAAAGAAGAAACTTTCATGGCCAAATTGGGTAAGTTTCCTTGGCCCACTTTTAGTAATTTTGATATTTTTAAAACCGAGATAGCTTAATCTATCTATTTAGGGGATCAATTTGAAAAGTTATAAAAGTATGAAAATTAAGTCATGGATGTTTATGCTTAAAATTAGAAATTTATGGTAGGAAATGAAAGGTTGTTGATAGATAAACAACTTTTACAAAGTGATTTTTGATGAAAACATGATTTAAGGACTAAAATGTAAAGTTGTGAAATTGAAGAAAAATGCTGAATGGAATTTTGCTTAGGCTTGGAATAGGGAGTAAATTGCACAAATTTTATTTTTCGAGCCTAGGGACGAAATTAGAATTTATGGAAAAGTTAGGGGCAAAATGGTAATTTTTCTTAGAATGTAAATTGAGTCCAAATGAGTGTGAAATATTTGGAAATTGATGTAAAATTTACTAGTATAGATTCGAATAGACCAAATTCAGAGTTAGAACAAGGAAAGAGGAAAATGTCAGATTAGTAGATTTTATGTACACGAACATTGTCGAGGTAAGTTTGTATGACTAAATTGTGTTTATTTACATGCTTGCATTGATTGTGTTTATGTAAAATTGTATAAATGTCAAAAATATATGAAATGATTACATATCCGATCAAGCTCGATAAATAAAAATGTTTAAATTAAATGATAATGCCCGATAGATGATAAAGGATAAACGATGAAAATGTTACTCATATGCTTGAAATGAATGTGGAATGTGTATATGAATGTTGTGGATTTATGAAATAATCACATGCCAAATAATGCTTGAGAAAAATGTTTAAATCCTAGTTGAATAAAATGGAAAATCGATGGATATGTGATTTCCCGGAATGAATGAGGTCCTGCATTTGTTGCTATCGGGATTTAGCTCGGACGAGTAATCCTATTGACCTTATTACAGAAAAGGATTTAGCCGGGACGGGTAATCCAAATCAAGCTCCTTAGAGCATATGTCATAAAAAGGATTTAGCCTGGACTGGTAATCCTGTTGTATACATGTGTGGCTCGAGAGTCTACTCTCTGATATTGTACCTTATGGGAACCATTGGACATGATTTGACGGATCCTGATTCGTACACCTCGATTGTATTACCTGCGTATCCATTAGTATTCCGAATAAATTCAACGGGTGAAAATTCCAGACACGAGAAGATATGAATGATAAAATGAGTTATTACATGTATCTGTCTGAAATACAAGAAAATGATGATACATGACAAATGATATATGAATACGTAAGACGATGATATTTGTACATGGACTTTATTTGATGAATATATGTTCATTCTTGACTATAGACTTTTACAACTTGAGTGTACTAATCGTGACCTTGATGTTCTGAGTAATATGAGTAAAGTTCTGATATGAAATGATCTGAACTCGAAATGAACTATTATGAAATTATACTTGAAATAATGAGATGAATTATGCATGTTGAATGAATACATGTTGTGGAAAGCATATGTGCTTGGAAACTTGATTGTTGTTGAGCCCATATATGTTTCGATGTTAATATGGAATATATGACTAACAAGGGCAATGAGAATGTGTGTAGGGCTTGAGATCAAACTGATTGATTATGCCTTACATAGTTACCTCAAAATAGAATGAATGGTAAGTTAAGTACCATGTTATATGAACTTACTAAGCATTTTATACTTACTTAGTTTTATTTCCCTATTTTAGAGTAAATCAAAAGCTCGTTAGATTGGAAGTTCGGCGGAGATCACTCACACTATCCATCGGCCCATGTCGGTACAATATGGTAAATCAATTATGGTTGTAATGGCATGTATAGGAAATATTGGCCATATTGGCATGTAATGTAAATGATGCTTGCAATCTAGCTATTGGAATGGCTAGTAATGGTTTGTTTAAATATACTTGTAATGTCAAAATATGGTAGCTACATATATGTTAAGTAGTTGATCAAATCGTGTTTAATACATGGATTGAACTAAGGTAGGATTATAGGCATGTATGCATGAAATGATATGCCATGATGAATGATGGAATTTGCTTGATTTGAGTGCTTGAAATGGTTGGTACTTCGTTGTGTGATTCAAGTATAGGTTATGGGTGTGATTTTGGGTGAGAAATGAAGCTGGGAATGACTTTATTTTGTCCATAAGGGCAGACACACAGGCGTGTGTCTAGACCGTGTGTGACACACGGCTGGGTACGTGGGCGTGTAGTTAGGCTGTGTGTCCCCTGCACCTTGAATTTGAGAAAAACAGAATGCTCAAAATTGAGCACATGGAAAGAGACATGCGCGTGTGTCTCAGCCGTGTGTGCTACATGGCCTAGAGGACGGACGTGTGTCTTGGCCGTATGAAACCTGCACCTAACTTCAAAATGAATTAATTAACCACATGGCCTAGCACTCAGGCGTGTGGCACGGCCATGTGCACAAGTCAGAGAGTTACACGGGGTCGAACACGGCCTCCAGCATGGGCGTGTCCCTTGGACCACATGGGCGTGTGAGCCCTGCACCTTGAAAAAATTTTAAAATGTCGTGAAAAATTCTTAGAGGTTTCGTTTAAGTCCTAACTCGATTCTAATACTCGTACTGGACCTCAAGGGTCCATTTAAGAGACGTTATGAATGATTTCGGAATTTGAATAGTAACTTGCATAATTTATCTATAAATATTTCTAAAAGTTCTGACAATGCTCCAAAACTCTGTTTTGACGACGGATATGGGTTAGGGGTGTTACAGAAAATCACTTAAACACAAGATATAATTTAGGGATTTTCTAATAATTATATAAATAACCTCCTCACACTTAAGATGTACATTTTCCTCAATGTACAAACATATATAATCATAGTATAAGTAGAATATTATAAGAGAGGGACGAAACTGAAACTACCTTGAATATTGCATGAAATCGCCAGAATGGTGAAAAGCGAAATTGTAGGCAAATCTAAATGTAGTGCATGATTCTGAGCAAACTAATAAGAAAATAAACACAAATAGTAAAGAAGATTTAAAGGTTACAACTCAATTAGAAACAACCATAAAAATAAAAATATAGTTCAAAAGATAAAAACTGAAATAAGTTTAAGAACATAATAATAGAACAACTAAAAATAAAAATAAAACAAAAAATAAACAAATAAAATCAATGATCCTCATTGTCAGAAGCATTGGTATCGTAAGTCATCGATGCTGAAGATGATATATGGAGGTGTTGATAGATTTGCTGCAATGTCGTGTCAATACTGTTGAACCTTTGAAAGCAATGTTGCTTGAAGCGAGTGAACCGCTTGGAGAGGTCCGCTAAAGTAGTAGTAGATGTAGCAGGATGGTGAGTTGAAGGTGGATGATGAGGGATCCTCGTGATGGAAGGGGACATCATCAGTGAAGTCCTTAGCCTTATCCTGAGGATCAAAATGAGATAATCAGTATTGAAGGGGATCCACTCCACAAAGTCACTCAATCATCCTTATATGGCTCATACTCAAGAATCTCTACAGGGACATCTGGCCTATTAGTGTAAGTGAGGAAGACTGCTCCAGTGTGTTGAGGAAACTGAGGTGACATGCAAGTTGAGTCACATAAGGGCCTAAATAGATTAGACCCTTCCTACTGTACTTTGCCTGATGCTGAAAGGCGAGAGTGACGAAGTAGGCTAAATAAAAAATATACCCCGTAGCCATGTTCCACAAAAAAATAAGCATCGGTGGTACCAACGACTCGGTGCTTTCTCTCCTGCTGGTCAATGTGTGAGCCAAGATGGCATGAATGTAGCGTAAGACCAGAGGAAGAGAAGTCACATTTGACCGACAGGTCATAAGGTGTTGTGCTCACTATAAGATCTACCCAGTAAAGAAGCAGAAGAATAAAATAAATAAATTAAAGAAACTAATAAAATAATAAATAAATGAATAAAAATAGGGTAAACAGGGGGACTGATAGGAGACTTTGGCCGGAGTTATGACGAAGAGTCGCACGTGGGAGGCACAGGGCGACTGTCAATGAGTCGTAGTGTGGGATGGCTATGTCGAAGGGCTGGTGTGCATGAAGGGAGGGTTGTGAAGGGGGTGCGACGTGGATGGGGGGTGAGGGTGTGCGTGGGGGAAGAAAGGCAGAAGGGAAAGGGAAAGAAAGAAGAAAAGAAATGGAGGGCGTGGGGACAACTGATTGTGAAGAGAGGGGGTGAGGAAGGTGGAAAGGGATGGGAGAATAAAGGGAGGAGGGTGAACAGCATTAGAGAGGAGGGAAGACAATCGCTGAAAGGGTGAGGTGAATGGAGGTCGGTGGCATTGAGATGTTGCGAAGTGGCAGCTAGGGTTTGTTTTTGAGAGAAGAAAAAGACAAACAAAAGGAAAATGGGGGCTAGGGTTTTAAGGGTGACAGTTGTGTGAAGGCCGTGTTGGGCCATACGGTCGTGTCACACACTCATGTGGATCCTTCTTAGCTTGTGCGTAATTTAAATTGTAAGCCCAGTCCTTACATGGTCGTGTGCCGAGCCGTGTGATATCTTTTGCTTCTCCTACGCCCGTGTGAGAGTCCGTGTGAGTTACACGACCACCAACATGCCCGTGTGCCCAAACCATGTCTTTTGCCTGTGTAACTCTCTGACTTGAAATAGAATTGAAAAAAATTAGATCCATGACTCAGAAGGCTTGGGACACACCCGTGTGTGCCATACACTTGTGTCTAGGCCGTGTAACCTTCAAATTTTTTAAAAAATTAAGTCTGGTATCCACATGGCCAAGGGCACACCTGTATGTCCAGGTCATGTGGGTCACATGACCATGTCTCTAGGCTGTGTAACTCACTATCGAATGCCCCATTGTACACACGGCCTAGGACATGCCCGTGTGTCAAGGCTGTGTGGGTTAATTTTTTTTTGAAAATTAACTAATTTTAAAAATAACTGAAATAAAATTAAAGGAATTAGCAAAGTGTTAACACTTGGGTTGCCTCTCGAGAAGCTCTTATTTAGAGCCTAAGCTAGACTTACCTTGTATTTGCACAGTTACGGTAGTTCGTGGAGTCGAGGCTCCTCTTTCTTATTATCAAACATTTTACCAAGATAAGGTTTAAGTTGAGTACTGTTTACCTTAAATATGTCGAATTCAAACTGAGTTACCTCGACTTTGCCGTAAGGGAAGACGTTTAGTACTGTAAATTGGTTTGATTTGTTTGCATCAAGCTCTGAAGGGGCAATTCATGGATCCGTTTTGTCTAGTAGTACATTGCACCCAATCTTAAATTGGTTTGTTCTTATCACATGCTCATCATGGTGTTGCTTTGGCTGTTCATCGTGCTTTTTCGATTTCTTCTTCACATGTGCTCCCCATTCATCTAGTTCATCGATTTGTAACAGTCGTTCATCATAAATCATTCTGTTTTTGTCGCATTGATTGAAACATGACTCCATTACATTTTTTCAAGGGGTTTCTTACAAAGAAGGTTGAGCCACATAGTCACTAACATTAACAAAAGATTTAAAATCGTCTCGATCACTAAATGTTCTCATAGAATTATGAGCCTGGAAAGTAATCATTTTGTCACCTACACGAAGTACTAACTCACCCATACCAATATCTATTATAGTCCTAGCAATTGCTAAAAATCATTATCCTAAAATTAAAGGTACCTCACTACCCTCATCTATATCTAACACAACAAAGTCAACAGGGAATATGAATTTATCAATTTTAACAAGCACATCCTTAATAACACCCCTAGGATATCTAATGGTTCTATCCACTAATTGAATACTCATACTAGTTTGTTTGGGTTTCCCAAGACCTAGTTGTTTAAACATTTTATAGGGCGTGACATTGATACTAGCCACTAAATTAGCCACAACATTATCAATATTTAAAATACTAATTAAAAAAGGAACAATAAAACTCCTTGGATCTGTCAGTTTGTTAGGTAGTTTATTTTGTAAGATGGTCGAGCAAACCACATTGAGTTCCATAGTCGATGAATCGTCTAACTTCTATTTGTTTGCCAACAACTCCTTTAAAAATTTGACATAATTGGGCATCTAAAAAGAGCTTAACAAACGGTAAGTTAATATGTAATTTTTTCATGAGTTTAAGAAATTTACCAAATTTTTTGTTCATATGGTCTCTCTTCATCGTGTTGGGATATGACACTCGAGGTTTGAATTCCTTAACAACTAGCTTTTGCTCTTTCTAGCTTACCTCAACTTATCATTATTTAACACAATTTGTTGCCTCGGTTCTTGTTCAGATTCAACTAACCCTTCTTCATCTCAAATAGTAATTGCATGAAGTTGCTCCATTGGGTTAGTTTCAGTATTGCTAGGCAAGCTACCTTGTGGTCATCCTGAAATTAATTTAGCAAGCTAACCTATTTGGTTCTTGAGCTCTTGAATTGATGCTTGCTGATTTTTTTAGTGCTGCTTCAGTATTTTAAAAGCGGGTTTTTGACACCAAGACAAACTTTGTCAACATCTCCTCGAGGTTCGGCTTTTTCTCTTATTGGTAAGGTTGTTGTTGGAAGCTCGAAGGGGGTTGTGCTCTTTGATTTCCTTGACCACCCCAAGAGAAATTGGGATGGTTCCTCCAACCTGCATTATAGTTATTACTATAAGGGTTATTTTGAGGCCTAGAATTACTACCCATATAATTGATTTCGTTTTCTGTCTTAGGAGCGAAGGGTAAACATTCTGGATTATTCATTCCTCCTCCATTTGTATCACATTACATCACTGGATGTACCTATGTAGAAACAAATAAACCATCAATTTTCTTATTTAAAAGTTCTACTTGATTTGATAACATGGTGACTGCATCTAAGTTTAAAACACCAGTTGCTTTCATCAACTTCGTCCTCATGACTTGCCACTGATAATTATTCAGTGTCATCTCTTCTATAAAGTCATAAGCCGCTTCGGGTGTTTTATTGTTAAGTGTTTCATCGACTGCTGCATCGATCAACTATCTAGTAGAAGGATTCAAACCATTGTAAAAGGTTTGAACCTGTAACCATAAGGGTAACCCATGGTGAGGGCACCTTCTCAATAAATCATTGTACCTCTCCCATGCATCATATAAAGTCTCTAAATCAATCTAAACAAAGGAATATATATCATTCCTCAACTTGGCTGTCTTAGCCGGTAGGAAGTACTTCAAAAGGAACTTCTTGGTCATTTGAGCCCATCTAGTGATGGAACCTCGTGGTTTAACTACCGTTTAGCTTTGTTCTTCAATGAGAAAAGGAATAACAGTAAGCAAATGGCATCGTCAATGGCGTCATTTATCTTCAAAGTGTCACAGATTTCCAAGAAATTAGCCAAACGAGTATTTGGATCTTCGTCTTGCAAACCATCGAACTAAACAAATTGTTGTATCATTTGAACAGTAATGATGGGTCACACAATACTCGATTCAGTCCCATTTAGAGTGGGCTTGGCATAATCGTACATAGTACGAGGAACAGGATCTGGATCTGTAGCAATTACAGGAGGTAGATGATTATTCTGGTTATCACCCATCTCTTCAGTAATAACAATGTCCTCTTGTTCGTTTACTAGATTTTCTCAACTCTGCCTTCCTTCTCTATGGTTTCTATGTGTTGTACTTTCAATTTCACTATCAAACAGTAATGGTCTCGATGGGTTTCTTCTAGTCATAAACTAAAGGAACCTATTAGAAGCAAATAAAAGAAAAATTAGAATGTAAAATTTAAAATAAAATAAAATAAAATAAAATAAAGGCTAAATTAATAAGTGTTCCTAATATTTTAGTCCCTGGCAACAATGCCAAAAATTTGATGGTCACTAAACTAACTATAAATATGACAAAGGGAAGCGTACCTATCGAACAATAGTATAGCTATGGTGACTAGAGAATATCGTATCCACGAGGACTGAAAGTATTAGTAATTACCGTTTTTCTATTATTTAGCCAATAATTTGGAGTGATGTATTTTAATCTAAATTTACTAAACTAATTTAACTAAGAACGCAATAGAGAATGACTCAAGGAAATAATCAAATATTAACTGATGAGACAAACAATACCCAGGAAAGAGTCCACCTATTATTATTAGTATGAATTAAACGATTTATTCACTTGTGTCTTGATCTGTAGAAATCCCTAAATTATATTAATATCTCTTTTGAGAGTAAGAAAAACTGACTCTAGGTTGATTAATTGAAATTTCTTTCTAATTTAAACCCCTATAGTCGCATTAACTCGATCGATGGATTCCCTTATTAGATGTGACTCTAATCCGGTAGATTTATGTCATCCTATTTCTAGGATTGCATGCACCTCCACTCAATTATGCTAGATCTACTCTTAAACAGAGACTTTTCCTCCACTGAATTAAGCACATTAAACATTAATTAATATCCCAGAAATATTAAAACAAGAAATAAGCATACATAATTGAGAACAAGAATCAAATATTTATCGCGTAAAAACAAACATTAAATAAAAGGATTCATCATAGGTTTTATCCTTCCTAGGTATCTAGGGAATCAATTCATAATCGTAAATAGAAACATCTCAAAGCTAGAATAATCATAGGACATAAAAAACTCAATAAAACTTTGAAAGAAATTAAAAGGATATCTTCAATATTGATGGAGATCCGTTTCCGAATTGATTCCGATGGTGTTTTTTAAGTGTTTTCTTCGATCTTCTCTGATGCTCCATTGTGTCTTCTTCTAATTGGTATTTATAGACTTTAGAATGCTTAGAAAGCCTAAAAATTGTGTTTTCCCGCATATTTGGAAAGTAAGGTACGAAATCAACACGGACTGGCACATAGGAGTGTGTCCAACCCGTGTGATACACATGGGCGTGTGTCCTACCCATGTGACTCCTGAAAATAGATCTTTTTGTTTGATTTTGGCTCATTTTGGCTCATTTCTATCCCAAATGCTCTCCTTAGTATAGAAACATGACTTTAAAGGGCTAGGAGCATCAAAATCACTAATTTGCATAATTAATCATCCAAAAACGCATTAAGAATGAGATTAAAATATGTTACTTTTATAGCTTATCACTAATCAATAATTTATAAGATCTATTGATTTAAAGCTTGTTTTTGGTAGATCTCGTAATAATGAGCTAAGTACTATTTTAAAATGATTTTCAATTCATTTTGACGTAATCAAGAGGTTTATAATCTTAATTTAATAAATATTTAATTAATTTGAAAAGATCAAATTATTTCTCTTCTATGTGATTGAAAAGAAATGTGATTTTTCAAAAAATGAATATTTTTGGAATTCTGTGAAATTAAAGGTATAGATATATGATTAAACATTAAAGGTGATGTTAGGATAAAAAAATAGGGATTAAATTAAGTGAGAGTGAAGAAATTAAAGGATCGGTGATGTGCGAGGTGAACTCGCCAGAGAGGTATAAATGGCAAGGTGTTATGTAATACACCTAACCCATATCCGTCGCCAGACTAGGGTTAAAGGCGTTACTGAAAAAATCGAAACATTTTACAAATAATTCATAAACATCATCCACAATCATAATCAAACATTATCATAGAGTCCCTTATATAGGTCATCGAGACCTTAAGCATGCATTAAAAAGGGATCGGGACTAACCTGGATGCATACAAAATTTTTTTCTAAACTTAAAAATTTTCAAAGTTGTATAGGTCATACGCCCGTGTGAACAGACCGTGTGCCTCACACAGCTTTAGACACACCCATGCGTCCAGGTCGTGTCAAAACAGGGCATACATACTGACTTGTGCACACGGCCACAAGACTCATCCATGTGCTTGGCTATGTGAAAATTAGGGAGGCTACTAACTTAGCCACACAGCTGACCACACACCCATGTGTCTCACCCGTGGCCGAAACTGACTTGGCCACATAGCCTAGCACACGTCCATGTCTGTAACCGTATGGTCTGCCCAGAATCATTTCAAAATGGCCCTCGAGCATCACGGCTGAGACACACGCCCGTGTCTCTGCCCCTGTGGGCAAAAATAGGCCATTTACAAGGCCAATTTGCCACCCATTAAAGGTCCTCCCTACAAGCATCAAAACCACAACATTTTAGACCAAATTCTCAATCATTTCACAACCAAATCATACACCATTCATGCCATTACATTATCAACAAATTCTATTCTTAATTCACCAACCAAATCATACCAAATCTAAACCAAAATCATATCAAAGCATATTTTTAAATACTTCAAATTTACATCATTCAATCTCATGACCAAAACTTACCATTTTCTCAAATATGAACATACCAAAACTTACCAAAGTTGACCATTTCATTTGGTCATTCATAGATACATCACATAAGCATATTTTGCATCACATATCATGTACCAAAATCAAACTATAAGTTCAATCATAATTAAGCCATATCACATGGCTAGATATATACATCACAAAACATAATCAAAGTGCTTCTAGCCTATACATTGCATACTCCAATATATACATTTTCAAAAGGTACCAAAGCAAGGTTCGATAGTGTGGTGACGATCCTTGATGGTCCTCGAGTTTTTGGTAGGATATCTATAAAACAATGCAAACACACACAAAGTAAGCTTTCAAAAGCTTAGTAAGCCATATACAAATAAACTTAACATTCAACACATGAAAGTGTAACACCCCAAACCCGACCTAGACATTATGACCGGATCCGGTGCGCCACATCAATGCGTTCAAAACGTTTTTGTTTTACTTAGTTTGGAAAACTTAGTTTGGGTTGTAAAAGATACTTTTTAAAGCAGGTTAAGGTGAATAGAAGCTGTGCACCAGGTAGGAAACCAGGAAGAAGAAGAGGTGAGTCCGTCGGACTGCTTAAGTACCAAGCTCCCTTCGGATCCAATCCTAGACATGTACACCACCATTGCCACACCTTAACGACTCGTATAATTTTGAGAAAACCGTCTGGTTATGTCTCTCTTATGAAAATGATTAAGTTTGAAAACGTTTGCTTAGCGGAAGTCTTACTTGTAATCATGTTATTTTGAAATCCCTTAATGTTTTTGAAAACGCGTCCTAAAGCTAATCCATTTTCCTTAGTTATCATAGTTTTTTTTCATCATAATAAAATAAAATAATAAAAGTAAAACAAAACCATAAAAAAATAATTAAAAGGCCTTATTACACTTAAAACCCAAAACCATAAATGAAATTAAAAGGACGTCCAGTTCACCAGAAAGAAACCAAGTTTGTAGAAACATGTGGCCAGTCCGAATCCCTCACAGCTCCAAGCCCACTATGGTTGAGGATTACCTGCGAGGGTGAAAATAAGGGGTGAGTTTTGGAAAACTCAGTGTGTAATTCAACCCAACCATAGCCTAAATCAGTTCAAACCACAGAGACAGAATAAGTTGGCCTCAGCCCATAACAGATATCAGAATAAAGCCCGTAGGCCCAGAACAGATATATCATGCTTATGCAAAAACCCAACCATATCCAACCACATACACCCCCATACCATCCTTTCACCATGTGGAGAGACTACTCGACCCACCCAACTGCTACACGCCACAGAAATATGCAGCATGGCTGCCAGATACAGAAAATGTGACAGAGTCACCAGATACAGATATTTTATGGCAGTGCCACCAGAACAGATATACGTGGCAGGGCCACCAGAACAGATAATTTGTGGCATAGCCACCAGGACGCTTCCTCCATAATATAACCCATGTCCCCATGCAACAAATATTCATTCATGGCATACATCATACAGATTTAATTCATCATGCTTTTCAGACAAAATTAACCCTGGGGATATAAAGGTCATTTTGCATACATAGGGGTATAATGGTAATTTTGCATACATAGGGGTATAATGGTAATTTTGCATACATAGGGGTACTCTAGTACATCTAACTATTTCTAAGGTTTTCATGCATATCGTAGCCATTACATTTAGCCAGAAACACTTACCGAGTGTTCTTACCGAATTGGGCCCGTTGGCCCATTAACCCAGTTTTGGCCCATTAAGCCCAAAATATCAAAACGCACGAAATCACGGGTACCACAGTTTTATCACTTTTGATTACCAATAATAATTACCCATACGTCTTACGAGCATTCGCACACTCGCAAGTGCCCAAAATACCGATTTTTCGACATTTCGGCTTTTCGGCTTTTGCCGATATAGCCTATGAAAGGGTGTCAGTTACACACCTGATTTGTGATGACTTGCTGACAAGATCCCTGCACGAACTGCCTACAATTACGTTGCTACAATTCTTAGATTGCAAATCACAACACTAATCCCCATAATTACTTACCCATATTCGACTCTGTCCCTAAAAGCCTTTAAAACTTTACCTTCTTGCAGAAATCCGATGGCTAGATCCAAGTCTGATCGCTCCAAAGATGCAAGCATTTGATCCAACCCTTGAGAAGACACTAATCATCAAAATAAATCATCGGTTAAAGACCCTTTATGCCCTATGCCCAAATCGATAGCCTCCCTAGATTTTAGGGACTTCGGCTTTTTCCTAACTTGAAAAATAAGACTAGATTTGGAGTGATGAGCACTTACCACTTATTCCTTCCTGCTTTCCACGTAGATCTGATGCAGATTCAACCTTTAAACGATGGTAAAACTTGAATCTAGAAGCTTTGAAGTTTCGGCTACAAGTCCCTAACTCTATAGTAGTTTCGGCTTTTCTAGGTGATATAGAAAATAATGATTTGAGGCTATAACCCTGGGTAATGTTGTCGACAGATGCTAGGGGTTTAGAGGAGAGGAATGTTGGTCTAAAAGGAAAACATATTGAGGAATATGGCTTTGGAAAAACGGCACAAGAATATAGCTTTCGGGATTTTGAGATTTGAGGTTCGGCTTTAGTCTAAGAAAATTAATGGAGGAAAGTGATGTAGAGTAGGGTGGAGATGGACAAGAGGTTTGAAAGGTTCGGCTATGGAGAAAGAGAATAAGAAGAAAGCAAAAATGGCTAAAGGGAGAAGGTGAGAAAAGCAGCAAACGGCACAACTCCCTCCCTATTGCCGAATTTATACTGGCACTTTAACCTAGCTGAATTTACCCCCTAAAGAAACCCTTGGCCGGCCACCTTTTGCTCCTCAAGAGTCCAAAATTCGACCAACACAGCTCACCCCAATCAGCTCCTAGATTTCCTCCCTTATCTCTATCCTTATTCAATCCCCTTACCCTCTTAAACTCTTCCTGACAGACTTTTATTTCAGTTCCACTACTTCCCTTTCCTGTACATAAAAATTAATCACTTAATTTGCTGTCATTGTGACTTGAACCTGGGTCCTCCCCAAGCTTCCACACGCCACTACATCCTTCCCAGTGGCGTCACGTGCCACTTCACCACTTGCTTCCTTGTGATCTATTTTTCACAAATAATTCCTAAAAGCCCAATTTATCAGAACCCCTTTCTCTTATAGAATTAAATTTAATTAAAACTACCGGGTTTTATCCTAAGCTTGGGCCTTCTAGAGGCCCACCAACATGATTAATCCTACACATAACAAACAGAACACAGAATTTTAAATTTTACAACTTTTACAGAATTCCCGAAAATTGGGGCGTTACAACTCTACCCTCCTTAAAGAAATTTCATCCTCGAAATTTACCTGATCCGAACAGATGAGGGTATTGTTGTTGTATTGCCTCCTCTGGCTCCCAAGTAGCTTCTTTTCTGCCATGGTTACGCCAAAGCACTTTCACTAATGGTACCGATTTCCTCCTCAGAACCTTAACATCTCGATCCAATATTTGTACAAGCTCCTCCTCAAAGGTCAAATCAGTTCACACCTCAATTTCTGCAACCGGCACGACATGAGTAGGGTCAGAACGATAACGCCTTAACATGGAGACGTAAAAAAGATCGTGAATCCTATCTAGCTCTGGAGGAAATTCCAACTGATAAGCCACTGGGCCTACTTGCTTCAAAACTCGATAAGGCCCAATGAACTGCGGACTCAACTTGCCCTTCCTGCCAAACCTTAGTATCTTCTTCCAAGGTGAAACCTTCAAGAAGACCATATCGCCCATTGAGTATTCAATCTCCTTACGCTTCAGATCTGCATACGACTTTTGCCTATCAGACGCTTCCTTTAACCGATCTCTAATTAACCTGACCTTATCCTCAGTATCTGCCACCAACTCAGGTCCAAGAACTTGTCGCTCCCCCAGTTCAGTCCAACAACTAGGTGTTCGACACCTTCGCCCATACAGTTCTTCATAAGGTGCCATTTGAATACTCGACTGATAACTATTGTTGTATGCAAACTCTGCCAAAGGCAAGTAATCCTCCCAACTACCTCGGAAATCAATAACACATCCCCTCAGCATGTCTTCCAGAATCTGAATAACTCTTTCCGACTGACCATCAGTTTTGGGATGGAAAGCCGTACTAAAGTTCAATCACGTTCCCAACGCCTCATGCAACTTTTTCCAAAACCGAGATGTGAATATAGGTTCCCGATCAGAGATAATCGAAACCGGAACTCCATGCAGTCGCACAATCTCCGCCACATACAACTTGGCTAACTTCTGAAGAGAAAAGTCTGTTCGAACAGGTATAAAATGAGCCGACTTGGTCAACCTATCCACAATCACCCATATCGAGTCTTTCTTCGATGGTGACAAGGGTAGCCCACTCACAAAGTCCATGGTTACCCTCTCCCACTTCCAAAGTGGTATTTTTACTGGTTGCAATAATCCAGAAGGTAACTGATGCTCAGCTTTCACCTGCTGGCATGTCAGACATTTCCCCACAAATTCAGTTACCTCTCGCTTAAGTCCAGGCCACCAATACAGTTCTCGCAAGTCATGGTACAACTTATTCCCTTCAGGATGCATGGCATAAAGTCCCCCATGAGCTTCCTTCAAAATTGACTGTCTCAAGTCAGAGTCCTTCGGAACATAAATTCTTCCTTGAAAACACAGAACCCCACCATCATTTATCCCAAACTCAGAAGTTTCCCCTTTCTTAACTTGTTGAAAACGAGGGACCAAAGACTCATCTTTCAACTGCTTCTCTTTAATCTGATCCACCCAGGTTGGCCTTACTTGCAATTCAGCCAACAGACTTCCATCGTCAAACAGACTTAGACGAGCAAACATTGCTCTCAGATCAGATACAGCTCTACGACTTAGAGCATCAGCTGCCACATTAGCCTTGCCTGGGTGATATTCGATTGAACAATCATAATCCTTAAGCAACTCGATCCATCTCCTTTGCCTAAGGTTCAGTTCCTTCTGAGTCAGCAAAAACTTGAGACTCTTATGATCTGTGTATATAATACACCTTTCTCCATACAAGTAGTGCCTCCAGATTTTAAGTGCAAAGATCACTGCTGCTAACTCCAAATCATGAGTGGGATAGTTCCCTTCCTGAGGCTTAAGTTGTCGAGATGCATAAGCAACCACCTTACCCTCTTGCATCAACACACAACCCAAACCTACGTGTGATGCATCACTGTATACAGTAAAATCTTTCCCAAACTCTGGTTGAATTAACACAGGTGCTTCAGTCAGAACTTTCTTCAACCTCTCAAAAGCTTCTTGCTGCTTCTCCGTCCATACAAACGGTACTCCTTTCCTTATGAGTTTTGTTAGAGGTGCTGCCATCACCGAAAAACCTTCCACAAACCTTCTGTAGTAACTTGCCAATCCTAGGAAACTTTGAATTTCTAAAACCGACCTAGGTGGCTTCCATTCCAAAATTGCTTCAATCTTTAGAGGATCCACTCTAATCCCCTCTACAGAGACCACATGCCCCAAAAAGGTTACCTCCCTCAACCAGAACTCACACTTGCTGAACTTCGCATAAAGTTCATTCTCCCTTAACACTTGTAACACAGTGCGGAGATGCTCATCATGTTTTGCTTCGGTCTCAGAATATACCAGAATATCGTCAATAAAGACGACTACGAACCGATCCAGAAATGGTTGGAACACACGATTCATCAGATCCATAAACGCTGTAGGAGCGTTTGTTAGTCCAAATGGCATAACCAGAAACTCATAATGACCATAACGAGTCCTGAATGCTGTCTTATGAATATCTGCCTCCTTGACCCTTAACTTATGATACCCAGATCGAAGATCGATCTTGGAAAATACAGAAGCTCCTTTAAGCTGGTCGAACAGATCGCCAATCCTTGGCAGAAGGTACTTATTCTTAATCGTCAGTTTATTCAACTGGCGATAATCAATGCACATGCGCATCGTCCCATCCTTCTTCTTCACAAATAGCACCGGTGCTCTCCATGGAGACACACTTGGCCTAATAAAGCCCCTATCCAACAATCCTTGAATTTGCGCCTTTAACTCCATTAACTCCTTTGGTGCCATCCTATATGGTGCAATGGACACTGGCGCTGTCCCAGGCAATAGGTCGATTCCAAATTCGACTTCTCGGTTTGAAGGCAATCCTGGAAGCTCCTCCGGAAAGACATCTTGGAACTCTTTTACAGTTCTAACCTTATCCACTGTCAGCCCCTCTACATCTGTTTGACTTAAAAATGCCAAATAGGCCTCACACCCTTTCTGAATCCACTTTTCAGCCCTCAATACCGATATCACATTAGACAAATAGTCCCTTCGCTCACCTATCACCATAACCTCATCCCCTTCTGTGGTCCTTAGCACGATTCGCTTAGCAGCACAGTCTAGAGTCACCTTATGCTTAACAAGCCAGTCCATTCCCAGAATGAGATCAAACTCTCCAAACAGCAACTCCATTAGATCGCCAGGAAAGATCCTACCTTAAGTTTCTAAGAGTACATCCTTATACAGCTTGTCTACTCTAACCGAGTGACCCAAGGGACTTAGCACAGATACCCCACTCACTATCTTCTCAGAATGCACTCCCAAAGACCCAGATATGGCACACGCAACATAAGAATGAGTAGATCCAATATCCACCAAGGCAGTATACGGCATATTAAAAACTAAAAACGTACCAGTTATGACATCAGGTGCGTCGCCCTCCTCTCGACGACGAGCTGCATACACCAACGCTGGCTATCGAGCCTCAGCATTTCCGGCTCCCCTGCCAGGTGGCCCTCGACCTCGACCATTTCCATTCCCATTTCTGCCCCTACCTTGTCCACGTCCTCTCGGTGGTTGTGGTCTACCTTTCATGGGTTGAACAACCCTATGTACAGCAACCTGAGCCTGATCAGCTCTCTGTGGACAGTCCTTAACTCTGTGCTCCATAGATCCGCATCGGAAATAAGCACCAGAACGTTTCCTACACTCACCCAGGTGTACCTTACCACAGTCCCCACAGATTGGCGGTCTAACCACATTCATCGGAACGGCTCGAACTGGCTCCTCCACTCTCGCCCTTTTAGCATTCTTGTTTGCTCCACCCGAAAGTCCAGAATCCCTCCGGAAACGGTTCCGATCTTTCTCACGATTCTGCCTCTCAGTACGCTTTACCTCCTCAGCGATCTTAGCTTTTTCCACCAGAACCGCGAAGTCACGCTTTCTCTGCGGAGCAATCAGCACCTTAAGGTCATCTCTGAGTCCATCCTCAAAGCGAATGCTACGCTCATACTCCGTAGCAACTATTCCCACAGCATACCTACTCAGCCTCAGAAATTCAACCTCGTACTCAGCGACAGTTTTGCCTCCTTGGACCAGATTCAGGAATTCTTTCCTACGGGCGTCCACATAACTTGCCCCGACGTACTTTCCTTTAAAGGCTGTCTTAAACAGCTCCCAAGTAACCCTATTAGCTGGGGTTCCATCCCTCACGGTGAGCCACCACTGATAAGCCTTATCTCGCAGCAACGATACGGCCCCCTTCAGCTTCTGCTCCACAGAACAGTCCAAGTCATCCATAATTCGTTCTGTGGCCTCCAATCAATATTCTGCCACATTCGGGGCTACACCAGACACACCCCTAAAGATCTCCGCTCCGTTAGCCCGGAGTCGTTCAGAAATCGATCCTCGAATTCTGTTACCCGAACTTGCCCCAGCAACCCTTTCCAGAACTCGAAGCATTGCCTGCGACAAGGCGTCATCCTCGGCACCATGATCATGTGATTCCACTTCTGTTACCGATGGTACCGGTGCTTCTGCCGCTGGCATATGTCCTGAAGACGAAGATCCCGCTCGAGCTCTTCCTCGGCCTCGTCCACTGTCTCTACCTCGAGCTGCTCACGTACTCATATCGTATAATCTGATTATGAATTTTATGCATTAATTTTAGCATTCCAATGATTATTACAGATGTTTTATGATTCAAACAGTAATTCTGAGGTGGTTTTCATAGAATCGATGTCTAGCTACAGTTTCAGTCTTTTAGCAAACTTTTCTAGGGTTTCAGTAGCATCCTATCTAGAGTATTTCAGTATAGACAGATATTTCAGAATATATTCAGAAAAATTCAGAATACTTACAGGCTTGGGCTGGAGATTCGGAATGCCACCTTCAGAAGTCCAGATTTAAAACTGATTTTTTTTTGAAAATCTTCGTTTTTGTAAACCCATTCCACAGCCTAGTTGTTGCAACCTAGCTCTGATACCACTAAATGTAACACTCCAAACCCGGCCTAGACGTTATGACCGGATCCGGTGCGCCACATCGATGCGTTCAAAACGTTCCGTTTTACTTAGTTTGGAAAACTTAGTTTGGGTTGTAAAAGATACTTTTTAAAGCAGGTTAAGGCGAATAGAAGCTGTGCACCAGGTAGGAAACCAGGAAGAAGAGGAGGTGAGTCCGTCGGACTGCTTAAGTACCAAGCTCCCTTCGGATCCAATCCTAGACATGAACAGCACCATTGCCACATCTTAACGGCTCGTATAATTTTGAGAAAACCGTCCGGTTATGTCTCTCTTATGAAAATGATTAAGTTTGAAAACGTTTGCTTAGCGGAAGTCTTACTTGTAATCGTGTTATTTTGAAATCCCTTAATGTTTTTGAAAACGCATCCTAAAGCTAATCCATTTTCCTTAGTTATCATAGTTTTTTTTCATCATAATAAAATAAAATAATAAAAGTAAAACAAAACCATAAAAATAATTAAAAGGCCTTATTACACTTAAAACCCAAAACCATAAATGAAATTAAAAGGACGTCCAGTTCACCAGAAAGAAACCAAGTTTGTAGAAACATGTGGCCAGTCCGAATCCCTCACAGCTCCAAGCCCACTATGGTTGAGGATTACCTGCGAAGGTGAAAATAAGGGGTGAGTTTTGGAAAACTCAGTGTGTAATTCAACCCAACCATAGCCTAAATCAATTCAAACCACAGAGACAAAATAAGTTGGCATCAGCCCAGAATAGATATCAGAATAAAGCCCGTAGGCCCAGAACAGATATATCATGCTTATGCAGAAACCCAACCATATCCAACCACATACACCCCCATACCATCCTTTCACCATGTGGGGAGACTACTCGACCCACCCAACCGCTACACGCCACAAAAATATGCAGCATCGCTGCCAGATACAGAAAATGTGACAGAGTCACCAAATACAGATATTTTGTGGCAGTGCCACCAGAACAGATATATGTGGCAGGGCCACCAGAACAGATAATTTGTGGCATAGCCACCAGGACGCTTCCTCCATAATATAACCCATGTCCCCATGCAACAAATATTCATTCATGGCATACATCATACAGATTTAATTCATCATGCTTTTCAGACAAAATTAACCCTGGGGGTATAAAGGTCATTTTGCATACATAGGGGTATAATGGTAATTTTGCATACATAGGGGTACTCTAGTACATCTAACTATTTCTACGGTTTTCATGCATATCGTAGCCATTACGTTTAGCCAGAAACACTTACCGAGTGTTCTTACCGAATTGGGCCCGTTGGCCCATTAACCCAGTTTTGGCCCATTAAGCCCAAAATATCAAAACGCCCGAAATCACGCGTACCACAGTTTTATCACTTCCGATTACCAGTAATAATTACCCATACGTCTTACGAGCATTCGCACACTCGCAAGTGCCCAAAATACCGATTTTTCGACATTTCGACTTTTCGGCTTTTGCCGATCTAGCCTATGAAAGGGTGTCAGTTACACACCTGATTTGTGACGACTTGCTGACAAGATCCCCACACGAACTGCCTACAATTACGTTGCTACAATTCTTAGATTGCAAATCACAACACTAATCTCCATAATTACTTACCCATATTCGACTCTGTCCCTAAAAGCCTTTAAAACTTTACCTTCTTGCCGAAATCCGATGGCTAGATCCAAGTCTGATCGCTCATCCAACCCTTGAGAAGACACTAATCATCAAAATAAATCATCGGTTAAAGACCCTTTATGCCCTATGCCCAAATCAGTAGCCTCCCTAGATTTTAGGGACTTCGGCTTTTTCCTAACTTGAAAAATAAGACTAGATTTGGAGTGATGAGTACTTACCACTTATTCCTTCCTACTTTCCACGTAGATCTGATGCAGATTCAACCTTTAAACGACGGTAAAACTTGAATCTAGAAGCTTTGAAGTTTCGGCTACAAGTCCCTAACTCTATAGTAGTTTCGGCTTTTCTAGGTGATATAGAAAATAATGATTTGAGGCTATAACCCTGGGTAATGTTCTCGACAGATGCAAGGGGTTTAGAGGAGAGGAATGTTGGTCAAAAAGGAAAACATATTGAGGAATATGGCTTTGGAAAAATGGCACAAGAATATAGCTTTCGGGATTTTGAGATTTGAGGTTCGGCTTTAGTCTAAGAAAATTAATGGAGGAAAGTGATGTAGAGTAGGGTGGAGATGGACAAGAGGTTTGAAAGGTACGGCTATGGAGAAAGAGAATAAGAAGAAAGCAAAAATGGCTAAAGGGAGAAGGTGAGAAAAGCAGCAAACGGCACAACTCCCTCCCTATTGCCGAATTTATACTGGCACTTTAACCTAGCCGAATTTACCCCCTAAAGAAACCCTTGGCCGGCCACCTCTTGCTCCTCAAGAGTCCAAAATTCGGCCAACACAGCTCACCCCAATCAGCTCCTAGATTTCCTCCCTTATCTCTATCCTTATTCAATCCCCTTACCCTTTAAACTATTCTTGACAGACTTTTATTTCAGTTCCACTACTTCCATTTCCTGTACATAAAAATTAATCACTTAATTTGCTGTCATTGTGACTTGAACCTGGGTCCTCCCCAAGCTTCCACACACCACTACATCCTTCCCAATGGCGTCACATGCCACTTTACCACTTGCTTCCTTGTGATCCATTTTTCACAAATAATTCCTAAAAGCCCAATTTATCAGAACCCCTTTCTCTTATAGAATTAAATTTAATTAAAGCTACCGGGTTTTATCCTAAGCTTGGGCCTTCTAGAGGCCCACCAACATGATTAATCCTACACATAACAAACAGAACACAGAATTTTAAATTTTACAACTTTTACAGAATTCCCGAAAATTAGGGCGTTACAGAAAGCATCATCAAATTACATATATTTCATGGCCAAATACTATCTCAAACCACATAGTTAATATATATTTCACATATTTCCAATTCATTTACACATATAGCATATTCTCTCATACTTATAACACATATCATTACTTGTACATATACTTACCTTTTATTTTCAAACATAGTATACATTTCAAACGTACCTAAATCGAATACACATCACATGTAATCATTCGTTTCTCAGAATGCCTGTTAAACCATTCGGAATCATAAAGATATGTGGATAGCTCGAAAAGCTCGTACAATGCCAACGTCTTAGACGTGGTCTTAACATGTAATCAAATATTGATACCACTGTCCCAGACAGGGTCTTACACAAAATCAAATATGATGCCAATGTTCCAAATGTGGTCTTACACATAAATCATAAGTCAATGCCAACGTCCAAGACATGGTCTTACACGATAACACATATCGGAATCCTATGTTATAACATATGTATCCTAACTATTTCTATGGTTCATACAGGGCTTTTCGGATGTCAGAACTTTGTTGATACTTTCTCGGATTTCTCATATTTCTCAACTCATATATTCATTCATCATAGTACAATAGCATGTAATCGAAAGTAATTCAATTCAAATCACATTTATTTGTATATAGACTTACCTCGTACAAAAATGAACAGAAACGAGTGACTATTGAACGACTTTCGTTTTCCCCTGATCTAATTCCGTTTTCTTTTGTTCTTAATCTAAACACATTCAAATTTAACCATTTTATTCACCAAATCATTCAAATCAACCCACAAACACACATTTAGGGTATTTTACAAATTAGCCCTCACATTTTCACAATTTGACATTTTAGTCCCTATTTCACAAAATCACAAAATACCCAAAATTTCCTTAGAAATATGCTTGGATGAATATTCCTAGTGCTCATATAAGTCCACATATTTCATTTATTTCACATTTTAGTCCCTCAAAATCACATTTTACAATTTAGCACAAATTACTCAAATTCATTAAAAATTCAAAGACAAAACATGTTAACCCAAAACATATCTTCCATTTATCAACAGCTAACTTCACAGAACTTATAATTTCATCAATGGAATAACTCAAAATCATCAACAAAATTAGAAATTGAGACATGGGCTTGATAGATTACTAAGCAACGATCACAAAAATATAAAAATTATAAAAAATGGATCAAAACACATACCTTAATCCTCAAATTTCGTAGCCGAACCCTAACTCAATCTTTTTATTCTTATTTCTTTGCTAATTTATGCTATGAATGAACACATAATGCTTATTTCATGCTTTTAGTTTATTTTAATAATCATAATTATTCATTTTACCAATTTGCCCGTATAATAAAACATTATAAAATCACATATATTAAGGTCATTAATGTCCATTAACCATGTTAATGGTATAATTGCATCATAAGGACCTTGCATTTACAAAGACATATCAAATAAGCACTTTAACAAATAGAAGACCAGTTTTACATTTTACGCGATTAGGTCCTTTTATCAAATTGAGCACACAAACGATTAAATTTTCATACGAAACTTTCACACATATCAATTCACATATTATAAGCACAGAAAATAATATTAAAATATTTTTTACTCAGATTTGTGGTCCCGAGACCACTATTTTGATTAGGGTCTAAACTGGACTGTTACATGTTAAGATTTTAGGAAGGTTATTTAACTTTAAATAGATTGTGATCTGTATGCTTGTGTGTTGTTATGCGAAGCCTCTGATCATGAAGGAGCCTCAATGAGTAGAGACAAAGGCAAGTCGAAGGTGACTTAGGTTCGACAGCAAGCAACAAGCTAGCAAGTGAGTGGTCTTCTATACTGCAAAGGAGCATCAGTTTGCGTGCTAAGGGGAGCTTAGGTAGACTAAACCCCTATACTAAATTCATAGAGTAAGTGTTTCTATTTATGCAGTCTTTTTTATGTTATATGCAAACTTATGTTGTTATGCAATATGTGAACCCATTTTGTTATGTGAATATATGCTTTATGCAAACTGTGTTATGTGTGAACTGTGTTATATTATTCGAGCTCTGTTAAATTATGAACTGTGATACCATGTGCGAGCTCTACTAAACTAAGCCTTATTAACTTGTGTACTGTGAATCTGTTAAAAAAATGATGTATTGGCATTGTGAACACTTGAAACCGTTGGATATAATTGGCATACCATAGGATTGTGAGTAATCATCTTTATCATGTGATGGGGTATTGTGGCCCGAAGACAGCATTGGAGAGATAAGGGAATATAGAGCATAGATCCATTCACTGTAGATAGTGTGGTGTGTTTGGAGAGTGTGAGCACTCGTGCTAACTTATTAGAGATAGTACAAGGCTATTTGTGGCATTTATCTAATGCATATAATTCATGAATATTTTTCATAGTCATAAACTACCAATTTATCACTATGACATGTTATGAGTACATTAATTGTGTGAACTGTTAACTGTGCTAACTATTATGCCGTTGTTATCATGCAAGCTATATTTTGGTGCGAACTGTGTAATATGCTTACTTTTAGCTTGATTGATGTGTTTACTTGTAGTATGTTTGAGCATTCACTGAGTTTCAATAAGCTCACACTCCTTACTTGTACCTTGTTGAAAAATGGTTAGCGTGATAAGTAGCAAAGTGAACTTTCCAAGTGATCCATCGCAAGGCAAATTTCCTGGTATGTGATGTGTTTCCAAACCCCAAAAAGGAAGGCAATGTGAGACTATTCCAAGGGGTTAGTCTTAGATTTAGATTTTAAATAAGTTTTGATGGGTTGTAAATGGACATTATGAACTGTTAATTTTGGATTTTTGGATCTTTTATAATTTCTTGATTAAATGATTGTATGTTTGGATTGTAATGCATGATGATTGTTTGATAAATAGATGAACTAATGAGAAAATGCAAACTAGAGAGTTCACTATATAATGAGGTATGTCCTTAAATTTTAAGTTGTTTGAATCGAATTGATGACTTAGTATGTATAAGAAATAGGTTGTATCATGTTGACAAATGCCTACGAACTGTCTAAGTGATGCATGACTGGGTAGGTAAAAACACGTTAGGGGTTGCTAGAGTAAGGAATTTGCAAATTGTAAAAGGGTTGTCATATAAAACAACGAATAAGTTAAAAGTAAAATGAATTATGTTAGGGGTAGAGGTTCACCATAATATGTGGGATCGCCAAAGCATGGGGTTCACTAAGGTAAGAGGGCACACCAAAGATTTAGGTTCACCAAAAAAAGAGGTTGCAGGGTCGGTTACAAGTTAAGTGTTCGCAGGGTAAACACCACACTGAAGGTTTGCAGAGTCAATAGCTAGTTGCTTAAGTTTCTTATGAGTTCGCCATGAAGTGGGGTTCACATATGTCATAATTTTGACTTTCTTGAACTCTTATCAATATGAATTATATTGCTATTGTGTGGTGTGATTGATTGGATGGTGTGTTTTGTGGTGGTTTAACATAGAGTCACTTCGTTGGCTAATGTGATGTTTGAAATTCGGGTCGGATCGTCCCGATTGGGTTTGGGGTGCCACATTTTTCGTCCATACACTACAAATCAACATGATTAGCAGCCTTTAATTGACCTAATTTGGTCTTTTAATCGGAAGACTATAAATACTAGTGCTCAAAACCTAATTAGGGACTTATTTTCCTTAGTTAATTTTCTTGTTCTTAGATTACGGTTTTATTTAGGGATTTTTCTTTTCAACTAATTTCAACTAAATTTCAGTTTATTTTTCTATTCTTCAATAATTTTACTTGTTTATTTTTGTTCTTGTTTCGATCAATTTGCAATCAATACATTTTTCACGGGTTTTCCAAATCGCACTTTAACAATTCATTAACAAATCTATATTCTTTTTTACCTCTTTTTAGTTTTACTTTCAATTGAATGTTTGAAATAAAATTAGGGAATTATGCATCTAGAATGGCTATAAACTGAAAACCCTAGGGATATTAACAAGTAAAAGTAGGAGTGTTTGGCTAATTGTTTAGGGTTTATTTTGATTTAGTTGGGTTAGATTAAGTGAAATTAAACCCTAGGAAGTAATCTAGGTAAATGAGGCCAAAATGATGGTCTACCAAGCATCCCTTAATCTATCCTGATTTAAGCTATCAGGTCAAAAGATAAGTGGATTAAGCTTATCAGTTAATTTAATTACAGGCTGAAAGGTATTAGTTAGGTTAATTGTTAGCCAAATTATTAAAACCTAAATCCAAAGTTAATCACGACCACTGAAGCAAGTTAATCTTCTGCTCGCATAATTTGATTGAATTTTGATTGTTATTTAGTTTTTATTTTATTTTTTTGAATATCATCTTTACTTGCTTGTCGTAATATAATGATTAATTTAGTACTGTTTAGACTTAGTAGTTTGTAATTGCAATATAATTTAATCAAACTTTCATTGGGTACGATCCTTAGAATAGTTCCTTGTGTTCCGTTGTAACACTGAAACTATCTTACAATTTGACTTATATACTTGCCAATATCGTGCTTTAATTAATATATTTATTTGCATATTTACAAAGCCCCAATGCATGCACATCGAGGCGTGATATCACTTACTATTAGTTTAAACATTAAACAACCAATGAACCAATATTTTCTTCTATTTTGCTTTACATGCAAAAACCACAAGTATATTAATGTAATCCATAAATTGTTTTATGAAGCAATTTGTTCAAAAAAATTACAAGTGTACATAGATGAAAATACCACACTTAGGGCGCTAGATACAGTAGAACATTCTCCCACTAAGATTCCCCCTCAAAAGCTTAGTTTTGTAATCCAAGAGACTCTTTCTTGCATACAAAAACAATGCACACATAAAACATTCCTAACTTAAACATATTTGTGCTTTCTTAATCTCTCAGTTACTTTCAATATATCTTTAAGCTAGACAAAACTTAAGTTTTGCTTACATAAGAGTCATGATCTAATCACTTTTCGATAAAATAAAGCTAAAAATCTGCATAGGATAATAATTCTATAAGAGTATTGGTTTAATTGAAAGTCTTCAACAATAGAAAGTAATATTACTTGTTCTGCAAGTAACCGAACTTGAACCGCAAGAATCAATTTTCAAGTATTTAATTTTAACTTAACTGGTATTCATGTTTTGGGCTCTAACTTGTCCAAATATCTCCAGAAAAGATAGCACAATGCTTTTATTCTAAATTTTGCTAACTCTGAAAATAGACAAGTACGATAATGAAATACTGCTTGAAGTTGTGACCACTGTTTCAGTCACGGAAACAACCACAATTTTTTCTTGCCTTCAAATATTTCAACAACCTTCCCCTTTGGAAATGTTTTATCAAAACATATACAAGGAAAATTAAAATCATCACAATTACATCGTAACACCCCTCACCGAACTCGATCACTGGGTCCGAGTTACGGAGTGCTACAGTTGTTGCCAGAGCAAATTTGGGCAATTAACATTCAGAATGAACATAAATCATAAAATCATAGTGAATTCAATTCATAATCACCAAATACAACCTTTCTTGGGTCTTATACGAGCTTACGTATGCTCTAGAATCAACCCAAAATTTATTAGGGACTAATTTGCAACATTTTCAAAATTTGAGATTAAGGATATCCTAAATGTATCCTTAAAATATTCAATCATGTCATAGCCAAATCACCCAACGCCACGATGTCACATATTGTTCATTCAATGTTGCGACAAGGAGATGTGGTGGTCGGAACGACCACTATATTTTTGGTGAAAATTAAGCCATTCGGTACCTATTTCAATCCAACTATACCATTAACCCATTTGGTGCATAATTGCACATCTTTACTTGCAAAAAACTAACCAAAATTCATCCCAAAACAACCCAATTAACCATTTCTACATCATTCAAACCAATATGCCATAAGTTGGCACCAAATCAAACCAAAATAGCTTACTTCTATTCAATTTACTTCACATGCTTTTAGACCAGCCCAACCATTACTTAACCATGCAATTTCAAATTCATCTTAGTAATGTAATTGTTATATATCTAGTTTGTCACCTTACCAAAATATATACATTACATGCTTGTACATAACATTAATTTCCATATTTAAAATTGTCATTTGTAATGACTTATATATAGGGCTTAACATATAGCAAAAACATACATTTATGCAAAATTTAACTGAAGTTTAAACCAAAAGCATCCATTCACAAAATGTCACATATATAATCATCTATGTACATGCCACAATTCTGAGCTTAATCAAGCACAATTCTGAGCTTAATCAAGAAAAAGTCTATCGAGTTGATAGAAGGTTAGTGTTAACTCTAAGGTAATCCAATCGACGTGCTCCACTAGTCAACTATCCACAAGAGAAGGAAAATATCGATAATCATTTCAAATGCTTTGTAAGTTCATATGAAATTTTACTTAACTTACCTTGATCAATCAACAATTTAAACAATTAAGACATACTGAGACTAACTTGGAAATCCTTTGGCATCCTGTTACTTTCACATGTACGTCAACAAGTACATTTAGAGTTTAGTTTATTTACATGATATGAATTTATAACATAACCAAATACATGTTTAGCAACTCATTTCATAACATGTAATAATCATTTCGTAACTCATTTGCAAACACATGCATGAATATTTATTTTCATTCATGTACCACCATTTCATCCATTTCATTTTCTATTTCACTTTCTATTTTCACTCGAAGAACTAAAGTATATTGAACTTGGATATATGAGACTAATTTGTTCACACAAGCTGTAAAGTTTGGATTGCTCACACAAGCTATATAACTTGGGTCTGTTCACACGAGCTGAAGGTTGAAATTGTTCATATAAGTGTTATTCGATGATGTTCACTCAAGCTATAGAGAATCTACAACATATGCTGGATCTCAGCCATAGATAACTAATCCCTAACGAGTACCCGGTTTGTATCATTTGGGTCTGCTCTCACAAGCTGTAGATTTGGTTTAGTTATACAAGCTTTATTTGATGCTACTCACTCAAGCTGTCAAGAGTTCACAATATATGTTGGATCTTAGCCATCGATAAAGAATAATTTGTATTCAAACAACTAATTTCTTTTTGAAACTGATTGGCTTGCCATTTCGTATTTTAATCGGTTACTAAATTCTTACGGGACTTATTCTATATTCGTACCATTTAAACCTCTATAATTTTATTCACATTTCATACTTCAATATCAATCATTATACCTTTTAAACAGTATAACATCATCATATACATATCATCCATTTGTATAACAATTTCAATCCATTCAATAATATGTATCTATTCGAATTTCATATCTTTTGATTTAGTCCTTTTAATGTAAAAAACATTATATATATAACAATTCAACAATTCAATCATGTATTTCTCAGAATACCTATTGAACCATACGAAATTAAATAGGATACACGGATAACTCGAAAAGCCCGTACAATGCCAACGTCCCATATGTTGTAACGCCCCAAATTTTGGGCCTAGATGAATTAGGCTTTGGGCTTTGGGTATCATAAAATTTTTAAGTGAGCAAGGAAATGACAAATGACATGTTGGCTATAAGGGTTTAAGGAATTTGGAGTGTCTAGGTATGTTGGAGAAGTTCTGGGTCCGAGTTTTGAGGTGGAGGAATTTTAATTTAATTATTAAAAGAACCAGGGTTGGGAGTAGTTGGGCTTTTAAATAAAAATAGGGGAAAATAGCATCAAAAAAGCCTTGTGGAGGAGTGGCTAAGTGACGCCAGTTAGAGTGTAGGGAGGTGGCGTTAATAGCTAGCAAGGAGGTCCAAGGTTCGAATCCTAGCTTAGTACTTTTAGAAGTTTTATTTTGGCCTTCTAGAAGTTTGGAAGTGGAGTGGAAATAGACTCTAAGGGAAGTGCTCAGGAGAGAAATCTAAGGAAAAGATCAAGGGGTTATTAGGGAGAAAAACGAGGAGATAAGAAGTGAGGAGCAAGTGGAGCCGAAATGGGAACTTGGGCTTGAGGAGTTTGGCCATAAGGATTATAAATAGGTGTCAAATACAAGGGTATGAGGCTAATGCCGAAATCTTTTTCTCACCTTGTTGCCAGAAACCCTCTTCCCTAAAAGCTAAAAACCCTTTTGATTTCTTCCTTTTCTTTTTGTCGATTTATCCAAAAGTCGAAAACCCTCGTTCTCCTTTTTATTTTCCTTGTGCTGATTTCTTTGTTTCACTTTTGGGTTTAGCCGATGATAAACCGTAATTTATACATATTTCTATCCCATGCTTAGCACATTTTATGGATGATTTTTCCTTAAAATTGGTGAATTCGATGCTCCTAATGCCTTAATTTCATGTTTTATACTTAGGTGAGCATAGGAGAATGAAAGGAACGAGAAACGGGCCAAAAACAGAGAAAATGGGCCAACGTATGAAATCAACACGGCTTGGACCTCCTCACATAGGCAGACCACATGACTGTGTCAATTTGGCAGAATTGAAGCACGACTCACGCGGGTGGACCACACACCCGTGCCTATTTAACAGGCTTGACCACAGCCTGAAGTAATCGCACATGGACGTGTCACACGGGCGTGTCCCTGCCGAGCCCAAGTTTAGTCCAATTCGAAAAACTCCAATTTTGAGGGTTCTTAGGCATTCCAAAGCCGATAAATACACCCTAGAGGAGGAGGAAAGGAGACATAGAGAGGGGGAAGTAGGGAACTACTCAAGGAAAGCAAATTGATCCATCTCAGAAGTCGGATTCATCATTAAGACTGAAGATCTCCCCTTAATTTCCCTTCAAGAGTTTTGGGTTTTTCTTTATGTTTTGTATTCAATATTCTTCTGAGATGTTTACCTGTTTAGTTATGAACTAAAACCCCTAAATACCTAAGGGGAATGAAACCTAAGATAGATCTTGTTATTATTATCTGAATTGTATGATAAATATTTGACTTGTTCTTAATAATGTGTTCTTAATTCTTGTTTTGATATTCCAGGATATTGATTCAAGTTAAGCTCTTATTCAGAAGAGGAATAGACCCTGTCTAAGAGTACATTTGTCATAACTAAGCGGAGTTGGTTACGCGCCTAGAGATACGGTGACAAGATTTTGCCGGATTAGGGTGAAACCTAATAAGGGGATCCATAGATCGAGTTAATACAACCCTAGGGAGTTAATTAGAAAGAGATTTCAATTATTCAACCTAGGGTTAGACATTGTTAGTCTCGAGAGGGATAATAATATAACTTAGGGATTTTTACGGATCAAGTAAAAGGAATAAATCGTCCGATTCAGAGTCAATTAACAAGTGAAGTCTAGGTGGGTGGATTTTTCCTTAGGTATTGTGTAACATCCTGATTTTCGGGTTTTTCGCGATTCCTGATATTTTAAGTAATTTTCTAAAATTTGGTATGTGATTATGGAATTCATAATTTGGGTGTGTAAATGGGCTTATGGAAGGCTTATGAGTTAGCCAAAAACCCGGTTGAATTTTTAAATTTTGGACTTAGGAGTTAGGGGTTTTGGCTAGGTGCCCTTATATTAAGTTGTGGGTAAAGTGTATCACAAAAGAGCTTTGGTAGAGTGGCAAGGGTGACGCCACTAAGCTCCTAAAAAGGTGGCGTGTGGAGCATAAGGGAAGACCTGGGATCGATTCCCTGTGTTGGCAAATAAGAGTATTTATTTTTATGTGCAGGAAGGGTAAGTGTTGGAACCTAAGTGGATTCTGTAAGAGGAGAGTTGGATCAAGTCAAACGCATGGATTAAGGAGGGATAAGGGGAGAGATTTTAGGGATTTGAGAGAAGGATAGAGCTTAGCCGTTTGGAAGGGGTTAGAGAGGGGAATTCGGCAGAAGGGTATTAGGTTAGTAATTTCGGCATTGGGGTCTTAGTTGTGCCGATTTCTCCTTTGTTTTAGTTTTTTTTCTCTTCTTTTTCTTCCCTAGCCGAATCTACCATCTTTCCTCTCATCTTTTCTCCCGTTTCTTTTTCAAAAACCAGCCCATTACTTTCCTCCACTCATTTATTATTTCTTTCCCTTATCTCTACTTCTGCCGAAGTACCGCAAAAAGCTGAAATCAGTGAAGATAGGGGGTGCCGATTCTTTGTGACCAGCAACCTTTTCTTTCCTTTTCAATTGTTGGCGTTCAATTCCTTTACCTTTTAGGCATCCGAATTCAAGAGGAGAGAGACTGTGGTAAGTGTTCAAACTCTAAACAATTCATAGTGTAACTTTGGCCAAAAGCCGAAACCCCTCTAGTTTAGGGGGGTGGCCGAATGTGGGTATACGCCTTATGGGGTCTTCTTTTAATATTTTTGTGGTTTATTTAGTGGAGGAGCAGCAAGGTGTAGTGTCGACTTGGAGTAGCTTGGATCACCGGAGTAGCTAGACCTAGTCATCAATCGCGACAAAGGTAAGATTCCTAAGGCCATTATGGATGGTGGCCGAATGTGTAAGTATTAGTATTAGATGATTTTTGGTTTGGTTCAATTATGGGAAGCTGATTATTAATGATGGATTATAGGAGAAATCGTGTAGGAGATCTCGTCAAGGAATATCGCCAAATAGGTGTGTAACGAACCCTTTTTCATAGCTTAAAGCGAGAAAATGCCGAAAAGCCGAAATGCCGAAATTCTGGCATTTCTAGGACTTGTGAGCAAGCAAACGCTCACTAGTTAGTTAGAATCGATGGGATGATGATCGGGAACAATGGAAACGATAAGGACGTGTTTTTGGCGTTCACGGTAAGTTGGGCCTCGAGGGGCTGAAATAGGGTCCAATAGGCTTTCGGGCCCATTTGGGTAAAATTGGTAGAAAACGAAAATATGTTAAATTGCATGTTAAGACTGTTAACACTGTTATGGATATAGGCTAAATGGGCCTAGATGACAAAATCAACTGAGTAGGGCCCATTAGGGGTTTTTGGCCCAATAACTCGTTTTCGCTAAAAATGGGCCAGAATCACTGTATGCACCCATGAATTGTTTGTAACCGTTAATGAACATGGAAACCCTAATTTTTGGTAAAATTACAAGATTACCCTTATAATATGAAAATGACCATTTTGCCCCTAGGTAAAAATGACTATTATACCCCTAGGGTTTATATATGAACTTAATGCATGGGATTTTGATAAACATGATATGTATGATATGCACATGACATGTATGATATGCACGTGATATGTATGATATGCACACGAGATGTTCATAAATGTATTGGGTTGGGTTTTATATGGATGGAGGAAGTGCAAAAGGGCTTATGCCCCAGTTATTAAAAGGGCTTATGCCCTAGTTATTAAAGGGCTTATGCCCCAGTTATTAAAAAAGGGCTTTGCCCCAGTTATTAAAAGAGGCTAGGCCTCCAGTTATATGATAAAGTAGCTATGCTGCCAGTGGAGAGTTATGGCGGGGTGGGTCGAGTTAATCCCCACATGGTGTGTTGGTTGGTACGGGTGGAGAGTAGCGGATGGTGGGTTGAGTAGCCTCCCCAAATGGGTTGCATTCTTTCATTGACATTACATGTGACATAAAAATGGGCCTTTGGGTCGTACCGTTTACCGTAAAGGCTTCGGCCCAGTAATATGAAATATGAAAAGGCTTCGGCCCAGTGTTATGAATTATGAAATATGAAAAGGGCTATGGCCCAGTACATGTTTGAGATTGGTTTTGGGCTTAGACCCAACAGGCTGTTATTGTTTTGGGCTCTGAAAGGGGCTTGTTGCACACTGAGTTTCCAAACTCACCCCCTTTCCTTAACCTTGCAGGTGAGCCTTGATGTGGGGACTTGGGCCGGAGGGGATTCAGAGTAGCCACGGTGATTGTCTTTGAACTTTTAAATAAGCATTGGTTTTCATTAGAATCCCTTTAATTATTATTGATTTTTGGGTTGTAATAAGGCCATTTTAACTTTCCTTTTATTTCTTTCGGGATTATTTTATTTTAAATAACTTCAAACCTAGTTAATAATTGTTCAAATGGGCTAGACTTAGGACGTGTTTTCAAAGCGATACTTATTTTCAAAATATCTCAACACCACGATTAATCGATTTATCAAAGACGTCCACTTAAACAAATTTAAACTCGATATAACAAAATGTGGCTATGGTTGTGGGCATGTCTAGGATTGGATCCAATCAAAGAGCTTGGTACTTAAGCAGCCTTCATGGCTCACCTCCTCTGTCTCGGATACCTACTTGGTGCCCAGCTTCCATACACTTTGTTAACTCAACAAAATATATGGTTTTTAAAATACTAAAATGGAACGTGGGTTTTCAACTCCAACGTGGCACGTCAGATTCTGCCATAACGTCTGGGCCGGGTTTGGGGTGTTACATTTAGTGGTATCAGAGCCAGGTTGCAACAACTCGACTGTGGATCGGGTCCAAAAGTGTTTTCGAAAACTTAGAACTAAAAAGGGTATTTTTGAAGATGGTTTTTCTTGAGATGTTTTGCGGGGAATATATGTTAAAAAGGTACAAGTTTTTCTGTTTTAAATCAAGAGTTCAAAATAAAGGGAGTTTTCAAATCAAAGTTTTTAAATTTCTATTTTTGGTGATTAAAAACATGGTTTTTCAAGTTCTGGATTGAAGAAAGAAGTGGCGCACTGAATCCCCGGCACCAAGTCTGTAAGTATATTTTCTTTATGATATATGATATGATATTATGAATAGTATTGAGACCCTACTATGATACTTTAGCTAGGGTAGAGCTGTAAACGGTAGGAATGAGACTGTAGCTAGGCTACGATGATACGAAAACAATCCTTGAACTACTATATCTCCATAAGACATTTTCTTAATAAACAGTGGAACGTTATACTAATTTCATAAAACTCGTAAACAGAAAATTCGATATGAGTACAAGAGGAGCTCGTGGACGAGGCCGCGGACGTGGTCGAGGAAGGGTGCAAGCTGAATCTTCATCCTCAGGGCATAGGCCAGCTGAGGAGGCATTTGTGCCACAAGCAACGGAGACTGGGTCTTATGATCGGGCTGCGGGGGATGATGCTTTGTCCCAAGCCATGTTAAGGGTTTTAGAAAGAGTGGCTGGAGCTAGTACTGGGACAGTGAATAGGGGGTCTATATCGGAGCGACTCCGGGCCAACGGAGCAGAAGTATTTAGGGGTGTATCTGGAGTAGCCCCAAATGTGGCAGAATATTGGCTGAAGGCAACAGAACGGATCATGGACGATCTAGACTGCTCAGTGGAGCAAAAGCTGAAAGGAGCTATGTCGCTGCTACGGGACGAGGCATATCGTTGGTGGATCACCGTAAGGGAGAGTACCCCAATTGAGCAAGTAACCTGGGAATTGTTCAAAACTGCTTCTAAAGGGAGGTATGTTGGAGCAAGCTATGTGGATGCTCGTCGGAAGGAATTCTTGAATCTGACTCAAGGTGATAAGACTGTAGCAGAGTATGAGGCAAAATTTTTGAGGCTGAGTCGATATGCTAGTGGCATAGTGGCAACTGAATATGAGCGTAGTGTCCGATTTGAGGATGGTCTCCGCGATGAGCTTAGGATATTAATAGCTCCACAGACGGAGCGTGGTTTTGCTGCATTGGTAGAAAAGGCAAAAATAGCCGAGGAGGTGAAGCTGACTGAGCGACAGAATCGTGAGAAGGATCGACCCAGATTCAAGAGGGATTTTTGACACTCATGTGCCGCGAATCGAAATGTTAAAAGAGCAAGGATAGAGGGACCAGTTCGAGCAGTTCCAGTAAATACTTATAGACCGCAGGCTTGCAGGGACTGTGGTAAGGTGCATATGGGGGAGTGCTGGAAACGAACTGGAGTATGTTTTCAATGTGGGTCTAAGGAGCATAAGTTCAGAGAGTGTCCTTGGAGGACAGCTCAGGAGCTAGCGGTAGAGCAAAGGGATGTCCAACCACGGCGAGGAGGACCACCACCACAGAGGGGTCGTGGGCAAGGTAGAGGTGGCAATGGTAATGGACGAGGACGTGGGGCACCTGGCAGAGGTGCTGGACACACTGAAGCTCGACAATCGGTGTTGGTTTATGCTGCACGACGTCGTGAGGAGGGTGACGCTCCTGATGTTATAACTGGTACGTTCTTCATTCATAGCATGCCTTACACTGCTGAAGAGGCATTTGTACCACAAGCAACGGTGACTGGGTCTTATGATCGGGCTGCGGGGGATGATGCTTTGTCCCTAGCCATGTTAAGGGTTTTAGAAAGAGTGGCTGGAGCTAGTACTGGGACAGTGAATAGGGGGTCTATATTGAAGCGACTCCGGGCCAACGGAGGAGAAGTATTTAGGGGTGTATCTAGAGTAGCCCCAAATGTGGCAGAATATTGGCTGGAGGCAACAGAACGGATCATGGACGATCTAGACTGCTCAGTGGAGCAAAAGCTAAAAGGAGCTGTGTCGCTGCTACGGGACGAGGCATATCGTTGGTGGATCACCGTAAGGGAGAGTACCCCAATTGAGCAAGTAACCTGGGAATTATTCAAAACTGCTTTTAAAGGGAGGTATGTTGGAGCAAGCTATGTGGATGCTCGTCGGAAGGAATTCTTGAATCTGACTCAAGGTGATAAGACTGTAGCAGAGTATGAGGCAGAATTTTTGAGGCTGAGTCGATATGCTAGTGGCATAGTGGCAACTGAATATGAGCGTAGTGTCCGATTTGAGGATGGTCTCTGTGATGAGCTTAGGATATTAATAGCTCCATAGACGGAGCGTGGTTTTGCTGCATTGGTAGACAAGGCAAAAATAGCCGAGGAGGTGAAGCTGACTGAGCGACAGAATCGTGAGAAGGATCGACCCAGATTCAAGAGGGATTTTAGACCCTCAAGTGCCGCAAATCGAAATGTTAAAAGATCAAGGATGGAGGAACCAGTTCGAGCAGTTCCAGTAAATACTTATAGATCGCAGGCTTGCAGGGACTGTGGTAAGGTGCATATGGGGGAGTGCTGGAAACGAACTAGAGCATGTTTTCGATGTGGGTCTAAGGAGCATAAGTTCAGAGACTGTCCTCGGAGGACAACTCAGGAGCTAGCGGCAGAGCAAAGGGATGTCCAACCACGGCGAGGAGGACCACCACCACAGAGGGGTCGTGGGCAAGGTAGAGGTGGCAATGGTAATGGACGAGGACGTGGGGCACCTGGCAGAGGTGCTGGACATGCTGAAGCTTGACAACCGGTGTTGGTTTATGCTGCACGACGTCGTGAGGAGGGTGACGCTCCTGATGTTATAACTGGTACGTTCTTCATTCATAGCATGCCTTACACTGCTTTGGTTGATGTGGGTTCCACTCACTCGTATGTTTCTTGTGATGTATCTGGGGCTTTGGAGGTGCTTCCTGAGGAGACTGTGAGTGGGGTATCAGTGATAAGCCCATTGGAACATTCGGTTAAGGTAGATAAAATTTTTAGGGCAGTACCGTTAGTGACACAAGATAAAATCTTTGAAGGAGATTTGATGGAGCTGCCATTTTGGGATTTTGATCTTATCTTGGGAATGGACTGGTTAACTAAGCACAAGGCGACGTTGGATTGTGCTGCAAAGAGGATGGTACTAAGAACTGCCGAAGATGAGGAGATAATGGTCATAGGGGAACGAAGGGATTATTTATCCAATGTTGCTTCGGCGTTAAGAGCCGATAAGTTGATTCGGAAAGGTTGTGAGGCGTACTTGGCCCTTGTAAGTCAAGCGGGACTTGAGGAGATAACGGTAGAGTTGGTTAGGACTATTAAGGAATTTCAGGATGTATTCCCAAATGAACTTCCTGGATTACCCCCGAACAGAGAAGTTGAGTTTGGAATTGACTTACTACCTGGAATAGCTCCTGTGTCCATTGCGCCTTATCGGATGGCACCAAAGGAGTTGGTAGAATTGAAAGGTCAGATTCAAGAGCTATTGGATAGAGGGTTTATAAGACCAAGTGTTTCTCCGTGGGGTGCACCGGTACTATTCGTAAAGAAGAAAGATGGGACTATGCGAATGTATATTGACTATTGGCAGTTGAATAAATTGACTATCAAGAACAAGTATCCGTTACCAAGAATCGATGATCTGTTCGACCAATTAAAAGGAGCCTCGGTGTTTTCTAAGATTGACCTTCGGTCGGGATATCATCAATTAAGAGTTAAAGAGGGGGATATTTATAAGACGACATTCAGGACTCAATATGGTCATTATGAGTTTCTGGTAATGCCTTTTGGGTTGACTAATGCACCGGCAGCATTCATGGATTTGATGAATCAGGTATTCTAGCCATACTTAGATCGGTTCGTAGTCGTTTTTATTGACGATATCTTGGTGTATTCGGAAACGGAAGAGAAGCATGATGAGCATCTTCGTGTAGTGCTGCAATTGTTAAGGGAGAAGCAACTTTATGCAAAGTTTAGTAAGTGCGAGTTTTGGCTGAAGGAAGTTACCTTCTTGAGGCATGTTGTGTCTGCTGAGGGGATCAAGGTGGACCCTCGAAAGATTGAAGCAATTTTGGAATGGAAGCCACCGAAGTCGGTAACAGAGATTCGAAGTTTTCTGGGGTTGGCAGGTTATTATCGGAGATTCGTGGAAGGATTTTCTGTGTTGGCAGCACCGTTAACGAAACTTATGAGGAAGGGAGCACCTTTTGTTTGGACAAATAAGTAGCAAGAGGCTTTTGAGAAGTTGAAGAAGGTTTTGACGGAAGCGCCAGTTTTAATTCAGCCAGAGTCTGGTAAGGATTTCACTGTGTACAGCGATGCGTCACATGCAGGTTTGGGCTGCGTGTTGATGCAAGAGGGTAAAGTGGTCGCTTATGTTTCACGACAGCTTAAGCCGCACGAGGTGAACTACCCTACGCATGACTTGGAATTGGCAACGGTAATCTTTGCACTTAAGATATGGAGGCATTACCTGTATAGAGAGAAATGCATCATCTATATGGATCACAAGAGTCTTAAGTACTTGTTGACTCAAAAGGAGCTGAATCTTAGGCAGCGGAGGTGGATAGAGTTGTTAAAGGACTATGACTGTTCAATTGAGTACCATCCAGGGAAAGCGAATGTCGTGGCTGATGCGCTAAGTCGAAGGCTGTGGCGGAATTAAAGGCGATGTTTGCTCGTCTAAGTTTGTATGACGACGGAAGATTATTGGCGGAGTTGCAAGTAAGACCGACTTGGGTAGAACAGATTAAGAAGCAACAGTTGGAGGACGAGTCGTTGGTTTCTCGGTTTCAGCAAGTTGAGAAGGGGGAGAATCCTGACTTTGGGTTAAATAGTGAGGGAGTTCTTTGTTTTGAGGAAGAATTTGTATGCCGAAAGACTCCAACTTGAGATTGATGATTTTGAAAGAGGCACATAATGGACCTTGTGCTATGCATCCAGGAGGGAGTAAGTTGTATCGAGACTTGCGAGAGTAATATTGGTGGCCTGGGCTTAAGCGAGAAGTGACCGAATTTGTAGGGAGATGTTTGACATGTCAACAAGTGAAGGCCGAGCATCAACTACCTTCGGGATTGTTACAACCGGTAAAGATACCACTTTGGAAGTGGGAAAGGGTAACTATGGACTTTGTGAGTGGGTTGCCGTTGACACCTTCTAAGAAGGATTCGGTTTGGGTGATTGTGGATAGACTCACGAAATCTGCTCATTTCATACCTGTCCAAACCGATTACTCACTTCAGAAGTTGGCCAGATTGTATGTGGCGAAAATAGTACGATTGCATGGTGTGCCAGTATCGATAATTTCAGACCGAGACCCAAGGTTTACATCTCGGTTTTGGCAGAAGTTGCATGAGGCATTGGGAACGCGATTGGATTTCAGTACGGCTTTTCACCCTCAGTCGGATGGGCAGTCGGAGAGGGTTATTCAGATTTTAGAGGATATGTTGAGGGGTTGTGCTATTGAGTTCAGAGGCAGATGGGAGGACCATTTGCCATTGGTGGAGTTCGCGTATAACAACAGGTACCAAGCAAGTATTCAGATGGCTCCATATGAGGCACTATATGGGCGAAGGTGTCGTTCGCCTACTTGTTGGGCAGAATTGGGGGAAAGGAGAATACTTGGACCAGAGTTGGTAGCTGATACTGAAGACAAGATTAGGGTGATCAGGAAGATGTTAAAAGAGGCGGCGGATCGACAAAAGTCTTATGCCGATCTGAAGCGTAAGGATATTGAATATGCGGTAGGGGACATGGTCTTTTTGAAAGTTTTGCCTTGGAAGAAGATTTTGAGATTTGGTAAGAAGGGTAAGTTGAGCCCACGGTTTATTGGGCCTTACCGAATCACTAAGCGGATAGGGCCGGTGGCTTATCAGCTAGAGTTACCTCCAGAACTGGATCGCATTCACGATGTCTTCCATGTGTCCATGCTAAGGCGATATCGTTCTGACCCAACACATATCGTGCCAGTTGCCGAAATTGAGGTACAGTCGGATTTGACCTTTGAAGAGGAACCTGTGCAAATACTTGATCGTGATGTCAAGGTGTTGAGAAGGAGGTCAGTCCTGTTGGTGAAGGTACTTTGGAGGAACCATGACAAGGAAGAAGCTACTTGGGAGACCGAAGAGGCAATGCGTCAGTAGTACCCTCAACTGTTTGGATTAGGTAAATTTCGAGGCCGAAATTTCTTTAAGGAGGGTAGAGTTGTAACATCCTGATTTTCGGGTTTTTCGCGATTCCTGATATTTTAAGTAATTTTCTAAAATTTGGTATATGATTATGAAATTCATGATTTGGGTGTGTAAATGGGCTTATGGAAGGCTTATGAGTTAGCCAAAAACCCGGTTGAATTTTTAAATTTTGGACTTAGGAGTTAGGGGTTCTGGCTAGGTGCCCTTATATTAAGTTGTGGGTAAAGTGTATCACAAAAAGAGCTTTGGTAGAGTGGAAAGGGTGACGCCACTAAGCTCCTAAAAAGGTGGCGTGTGGAGCATAAGGGAAGACCTGGGATCGATTCCCTATGTTGGCAAATAAGAGTATTTATTTTTATGTGCAGGAAGGGTAAGTGTTGGAACCTAAGTGGATTCTGTAAGAGGAGAGTTGGATCAAGTCAAACGCATGGATTAAGGAGGGATAAGGGGAGAGATTTTAGGGATTTGAGAGAAGGATAGAGCTTAGCCGTTTGGAAGGGGTTAGAGAGGGGAATTCGGCAGAAGGGTATTAGGTTAGTAATTTCGGCATTGGGGTCTTAGTTGTGCCGTTTTCTCCTTTGTTTTAGTTTTTTTTCTCTTCTTTTTCTTCCCTAGCCGAATCTACCATCTTTCCTCTCATCTTTTCTCTCGTTTCTTTTTCAAAAACCAGCCCATTACTTTCCTCCACTCATTTATTATTTCTTTCCCTTATCTCTACTTCTGCCGAAGTACCGCAAAAAGCCGAAATCAGTGAAGATAGGGGGTGCCGATTCTTTGTGACCAGCAACCTTTTCTTTCCTTTTCAATTGTTGGCGTTCAATTCCTTTACCTTTTAGGCATCCGAATTCAAGAGGAGAGAGACTGTGGAAAGTGTTCAAACTCTAAACAATTCCTAGTGTAACTTTGGCCAAAAGCCGAAACCCCTCTAGTTTAGGGGGGGTGGCCGAATGTGGGTATAGGCCTTATGGGGTCTTCTTTTAATATTTTTGTGGTTTATTTAGTGGAGGAGCAGCAAGGTGTAGTGTCGACTTGGAGTAGCTTGGATCACCGGAGTAGCTAGACCTAGTTATCAATCGCGACAAATGTAAGATTCCTAAGGCCATTATGGATGGTGGCCGAATGTGTAAGTATTAGTATTAGATGATTTTTGGTTTGGTTCAATTATGGGAAGGTGATTATTAATGATGGATTATAGGAGAAATCGTGTAGGAGATCTCGTCGAGGAATATCGCCAAACAGGTGTGTAACGAACCCTTTTTCATAGCTTAAAGCGATAAAATGCCGAAAAGCCGAAATGCCGAAATTCTGGCATTTCGAGGACTTGTGAGCAAGCGAACGCTCACTAGTTAGTTAGAATCGATGAGATGATGATTGGGAACAATGGAAACGGTAAGGACGTGTTTTGGCGTTCACGGTAAGTTGGGCCTCGAGGGGCTGAAGTAGGGCCCAATAGGCTTTCGGGCCCATTTGGGTAAAATTGGTAGAAAACGAAAATATGTTAAATTGCATGTTAAGACTGTTAGCACTGTTATGGATATAGGCTAAATGGGCCTAGATGACAAAATCAGCTGAGTAGGGCCCATTAGGGGTTTTTGGCCCAATAACTCGTTTTCGCTAAAAATGGGCCAGAATCACTGTATGCACCCATGAATTGTTTGTAACGTTAATGAACATGGAAACCCTAATTTTTGGTAAAATTACAAGATTACCCTTATAATATGAAAATGACCGTTTTGCCCCTAGGTAAAAATGACCATTATACCCCTAGGGTTTATATATGAACTTAATGCATGGGATTTTGATAAACATGATATGTATGATATGCACATGATATGTATGATATGCACATGACATGTATGATATGCACATGATATGTATGATATGCACACGAGATGTTCATAAATGCATTGGGTTGGGTTTTATATGGATGGAGGAAGTGCAAAAGGGCTTATGCCCTAGTTATTAAAAGGGCTTATGCCCCAGTTATTAAAGGGCTTATGCCCCAGTTATTAAAAAAGGGCTTTGCCCCAGTTATTAAAAGAAGCTAGGCCTCCAGTTATATGATAAAGCAGCTATGCTGCCAGTGGAGAGTTATGGCGGGGTGGGTCGAGTTAATCCCCACATGGTGTGTTGGTTGGTACGGGTGGAGAGTAGCGGATGGTGGGTTGAGTAGCCTCCCCAAATGGGTTGCATTCTTTCATTGACATTACATGTGACATAAAAATGGGCCTTTGGGTCGTACCGTTTACCGTAAAGGCTTCGGCCCAGTAATATGAAATATGAAAAGGCTTCGGCCCAGTGTTATGAATTATGAAATATGAAAAGGGCTATGGCCCAATACATGTTTGAGATTGGTTTTGGGCTTAGACCCAACAGGCTGTTATTGTTTTGGGCTCTGGAAGGGGCTTGTTGCACACTGAGTTTCCAAACTCACCCCCTTTCCTTAACCTTGCAGGTGAGCCTTGATGTGGGGACTTGGGCCGGAGGGGATTCAGAGTAGCCACGGTGATTGTCTTTGGACTTTTAAATAAGCGTTGGTTTTCATTAGAATCCCTTTAATTATTATTGATTTTTGGGTTGTAATAAGGCCATTTTAACTTTCCTTTTATTTCTTTTCGGGATTATTTTATTTTAAATAACTTCAAACCTAGTTAATAATTGTTCAAATGGGCTAGACTTAAGACGTGTTTTCAAAGCGATACTTATTTTCAAAATATCTCAACACCACGATTAATCGATTTATCAAAGACGTCCACATAAACAAATTTAAACTCGATATAACAAAATGTGGCTATGGTTGTGGGCATGTCTAGGATTGGATCCAATCAAAGAGCTTGGTACTTAAGCAGCCTTCATGGCTCACCTCCTCTGTCTCGGATACCTACCTGGTGCCCAGCTTCTATACACTTTGTTAACTCAACAAAATATATGGTTTTTAAAACACTAAAATGGAACGTGGGTTTTCAACTCCAACGTGGCACGTCAGATTCGGCCATAACGTCTAGGCCATGTTTGGGGTGTTACATTTAGTGGTATCAGAGCCAGGTTGCAACAACTCGGCTGTGGATCGGGTCCAAAAATGTTTTCGAAAACTTAGGCCTAAAAAGGGTATTTTTGAAGATGGTTTTTCGTGAGATGTTTTGCGGGGAATATATGTTAAAAAGGTACAAGTTTTTCTGTTTTAAATCAAGAGTTCAAAATAAAGGGAGTTTTCAAATCAAAGTTTTTAAATTTCTATTTTTGGTGATTAAAAACATGGTTTTTCAAGTTCTGGATTGAAGAAAGAAGTGGCGCACTGAATCCCCGGCACCAAGTCTGTAAGTATATTTTCTTTATGATATATGATATGATATTATGAATAGTATTGAGACCCTACTATGATACTTTAGTTAGGGTAGAGCTGTAAACGGTAGGAATGAGACTGTAGCTAGGCTACGATGATACGAAAACAATCCTTGAACTACTATATCTCCATAAGACATTTTCTTAATAAACAGTGGAACGTTATACTAATTTCATAAAACTCGTAAACAGAAAATTCGATATGAGTACAAGAGGAGCTCGTGGACGAGGCCGCGGACGTGGTCGCGGAAGGGTGCAAGCTGAATCTTCATCCTCAGGGCATAGGCCAGCTGAGGAGGCATTTGTACCACAAGCAACGGAGACTGGGTCTTATGATCGGGCTGCGGGGGATGATGCTTTGTCCCAAGCCATGTTAAGGGTTTTAGAAAGAGTGGCTGGAGCTAGTACTGGGACAGTGAATAGGGGGTCTATATCGGAGCGACTCCGGGCCAACGGAGCAGAAGTATTTAGGGGTGTATCTGGAGTAGCCCCAAATGTGGCAGAATATTGGCTGGAGGAAACAGAACGGATCATGGACGATCTAGACTGCTCAGTGGAGCAAAAGCTGAAAGGAGCTATGTCGCTGCTACGGGACGAGGCATATCGTTGGTGGATCACCGTAAGGGAGAGTACCCCAATTGAGCAAGTAACCTGGGAATTGTTCAAAACTGCTTTTAAAGGGAGGTATGTTGGAGCAAGCTATGTGGATGCTCGTCGGAAGGAATTCTTGAATCTGACTCAAGGTGATAAGACTGTAGCAGAGTATGAGGCAGAATTTTTGAGGCTGAGTCGATATGCTAGTGGCATAGTGGCAACTGAATATGAGCGTAGTGTCCGATTTGAGGATGGTCTCCGCGATGAGCTTAGGATATTAATAGCTCCACAGATGGAGCGTGGTTTTGCTGCATTGGTAGAAACGGCAAAAATAGCCGAGGAGGTGAAGCTGACTGAGCGACAGAATCGTGAGAAGGATCAACCCAGATTCAAGAGGGATTTTAGACCCTCAAGTGCCGCGAATCGAAATGTTAAAAGAGCAAGGATAGAAGAACCAGTTCGAGCTATTCCAGTAAATACTTATAGACCGCAGGCTTGCAGGGACTGTGGTAAGGTGCATATGGGGGAGTGCTGGAAACGAACTGGAGTATGTTTTCGATGTGGGTCTAAGGAGCATAAGTTCAGAGAGTGTCCTCGGAGGACAGCTCAGGAGCTAGCGGCAGAGCAAAGGGATGTCCAACCACGGCGAGGAGGACCACCACCACAGAGGGGTCGTGGGCAAGGTAGAGGTGGCAATGGTAATGGACGAGGACGTGGGGCACCTGGCAGAGGTGCTGGACACGCTGAAGCTCGACAATCGGTGTTGGTTTATGCTGCACGACGTCGTGAGGAGGGTGACACTCCTGATGTTATAACTGGTACGTTCTTCATTCATAGCATGCCTTACACTGCTTTGATTGATGTGGGTTCCACTCACTCGTATGTTTCTTGTGATGTATCTGGGGCTTTGGAGGTGCTTCCTGAGGAGATTGTGAGTGGGGTATCAGTGATAAGCCCATTGGGACATTCGGTTAAGGTAGATAAAATTTTTAGGGCAGTACCGTTAGTGACACAAGGTAAAATCTTTGAAGGAGATTTGATGGAGCTGCTATTTTGGGATTTTGATCTTATCTTGGGAATGGACTGGTTAACTAAGCACAAGGCAACGTTGGATTGTGCTACAAAGAGGATGGTACTAAGAACTGCCGAAGATGAGGAGATAATGGTCATAGGGGAACGAAGGGATTATTTATCCAATGTTGTTTCGGCGTTAAGAGCCGATAAGTTGATTCGGAAAGGTTGTGAGGCGTACTTGGCCCTTGTAAGTCAAGCGGGACTTGAGGAGATAACGGTAGAGTCGGTTAGGACTATTAAGGAATTTCAGGATGTATTCCTAGATGAACTTCCTGGATTACCCCCGAACAGAGAAGTTGAGTTTGGAATCGACTTACTACCTGGAACAGCTCCTGTGTCCATTGCGCCTTATCGGATGGCACCAAAGGAGTTGGTAGAATTGAAACCTCAAATTCAAGAGCTATTGGATAGAGGGTTTATAAGACCAAGTGTTTCTCCATAGGGTGCACCGGTACTATTCGTAAAGAAGAAAGATGGGACTATGCGAATGTGTATTGACTATCGGCAGTTGAATAAACTAACTATCAAGAACAAGTATCCGTTACCAAGAATCGATGATCTGTTCGACCAATTAAAAGGAGCCTCGGTGTTTTCTAAGATTGACATTCGGTCGGGATATCATCAATTAAGAGTTAAAGAGGGGGATATTTATAAGACGGCGTTCAGGACTCAATATGGTCATTACGAGTTTCTGGTAATGCCTTTTGGGTTGACTAATGCACCGGCAGCATTCATGGATTTAATGAATCGGGTATTCTAGTCATACTTAGATCAGTTCGTAGTCGTTTTTATTGACGATATCTTGGTGTATTCGGAAACGGAAGAGAAGCATGATGAGCATCTTCGTGTAGTGCTGCAATTGTTAAGGGAGAAGCAACTTTATGCAAAGTTTAGTAAGTGTGAGTTTTGGCTGAAGAAAGTTACCTTCTTGGGGCATGTTCTGTCTGCCGAGGGGATCAAGGTAGACCCTCGAAAGATTGAAGCAATTTTGGAATGGAAGCCACAGAAGTCGGTAACAGAGATTCGAAGTTTTCTGGGGTTGGCAGGTTATTATCGGAGATTCGTGGAAGGATTTTCTGTGTTGGCAGCACCGTTAACGAAACTTATAAGGAAGGGAGCACCTTTTGTTTGGACAAATACGCAGCAAGAGGCTTTTGAGAAGTTGAAGAAGGTTTTGACGGAAGCGCCAGTTTTGATTCAGCCAGAGTCTGGTAAGGATTCACTGTGTACAGCGATGCGTCACATGTAGGTTTGGGCTGCGTGTTGATGTAAGAGGGTAAAGTGGTCGCTTATGCTTCACGACAGCTTAAGCCGCACGAGGTGAACTACCCTACACATGACTTGGAATTGGCAGCGGTAATCTTTGTACTTAAGATATGGAGGCATTACCTGTATAGAGAGAAATGCATCATCTATACGGATCACAAGAGTCTTAAGTACTTGCTGACTCAAAAGGAGCTGAATCTTAGGCAGCGGAGGTGGATAGAGTTGTTAAAGGACTATGACTATTCAATTGAGTACCATCCAGGGAAAGCGAATGTCGTGGCTGATGCGCTAAGTCGAAAGCTGTGGCGGAATTAAAGGCGATGTTTGCTCGTCTAAGTTTGTATGACGACGGAAGATTATTGGCGGAGTTGCAAGTAAGACCGACTTGGGTAGAACAGATTAAGAAGCAACAGTTGGAGGACGAGTCGTTGGTTCTCGGTTTCAGCAAGTTGAGAAGGGGGAGAATCCTGACTTTGGGTTAAATAGTGAGGGAGTTCTTTGTTTTTGAGGAAGAATTTGTATGCCGAAAGACTCCGACTTGAGATTGATGATTTGAAAGAGGCACATAATGGACCTTGTGCTATGCATCCAGGAGGAGTAAGTTGTATCGAGACTTGCGAGAGCAATATTGGTGGCCTGGGCTTAAGCGAGAGTGACCGAATTTGTAGGGAGATGTTTGACATGTCAACAAGTGAAGCGAGCATCAACTACCTTCGGGATTGTTACAACCGGTAAAGATACCACTTTGGAAGTGGGAAAGGGTAACTATGGACTTTGTGAGTGGTTACCGTTGACACCTTCTAAGAAGGATTCGGTTTGGGTGATTGTGGATAGACTCACGAAATCTGCTCATTTCATACCTATCCGAACGATTACTCACTTCAGAAGTTGGCCAGATTGTATGTGGCGGAAATAGTACGGTTGCATGGTGTGCCAGTATCGATAATTTCAGACCGAGACCAAGGTTTACATCTCAGTTTTGGCAAAGTTGCATGAGGCATTGGGAACGCGATTGGATTTCAGTACGGCTTTCACCCTCAGTCGGATGGGCAGTCGGAGAGGGTTATTCAGAGTTTAGAGGATATGTTGAGGGGTTGTGCTATGAGTTCAGAGGCAGATGGGAGACCATTTGCCATTGGCGGAGTTCGCGTTAACAACAGTTACCAAGCAAGTATTCAGATGCTCCATATGAGGCACTATATGGGCGAAGGTGTCGTTCGCCTACTTGTGGGCAGAATTGGGGAAAGGAGAATACTTGGACAGAGTTGGTAGCTGATACTGAAGACAAGATTAGGTGATCAGGAAGAGGTTAAAAGAGCGGCAGATCGACAAAAGTCTTATGCCGATCTGAAGCGTAAGGATATTGAATATGCGGTAGGGACATGGTCTTTTTGAAAGTTTTGCCTTGGAAGAAGATTTTGAGATTTGGTAAGAAGGGTAAGTTGAGCCCACGGTTTATTGGGCCTTACCGAATCACTAAGCGGATAGGGCCGGGCTTATCAGCTGGAGTTACCTCCAGAACTGGATCGCATTCACGATGTCTTCCATGTGTCCATGCTAAGGCGATATCGTTCTGACCCAACTCATATCGTGCCAGTTGCCGAAATTGAGGTACAGTCGGATTTGACCTTTGAAGAGGAACCTGTGCAAATACTTGATCGTGATGTCAAGGTGTTGAGAAGGAGGTCAGTCCTGTTGGTGAAGGTACTTTGGAGGAACCATGGCAAGGAAGAAGCTACTTGGGAGACCGAAGAGGCAATGCGTCAGTAGTACCCTCAACTGTTTGGATTAGGTAAATTCGAGGCGAAATTTCTTTAAGGAGGTAGAGTTGTAACATCCTGATTTTCGGGTTTTTCGCGATTCCTGATATTTTAAGTAATTTTCTAAATTGGTATATGATTATGGAATTCATGATTTGGGTGTGTAAATGGGCTTATGGAAGGCTTATGAGTTAGCCAAAACCCGGTTGAATTTTTAAATTTTAGACTTAGGAGTTAGGGGTTCTGGCTAGGTGCCCTTATATTAAGTTGTGGGTAAAGTGTATCACAAAAAGAGCTTTGGTAGAGTGGCGAGGGTGACGCACTAAGCTCCTAAAAAGGTGGCGTGTGGAGCATAAGGGAAGACCTGGGATCGATTCCCTGTGTTGGCAGATAAGAGTATTTATTTTTATGTACAGGAAGGGTAAGTGTTGGAACCTAAGTGGATTCTGTAAGAGGAGAGTTGGATCAAGTCAAACACATGGATTAAGGAGGGATAAGGGGAGAGATTTTAGGGATTTGAGAGAAGGATTGAGCTTAGCCGTTTGGAAGGGGTTAGAGAGGGGAATTCGCAGAAGGGTATTAGGTTAGTAATTTCGGCATTGGGTCTTAGCTGTGCCGTTTCTCCTTTGTTTTAGTTTTTCTCTTCTTTTCTTCCCTAGCCGAATCTACCATCTTTCTCTCATCTTTCTCCTGTTTCTTTTCAAAACCAGCCATTACTTTCCTCACTCATTTATTATTCTTCCTTATCTCTACTTCTGCCGAAGTACTGCAAAAGCCGAAATCAGTGAAGATAGGGGGTGCCGATTCTTTGTGACAGCAACCTTTTCTTTCCTTTCAATGTGCGTTCATCCTTTACTTTAGGCATCCGATCAAGAGAGAGACTGTGGTAAGTTTCAACTCTAAACATTCCTAGGTACTTGGCCAAAAGCCGAACCCCTCTAGTTTAGGGGGTGGCCGAATGTGGGTATAGGCCTTATGGGTCTTCTTTAATTTTTGTGGTTTATTTAGTGGAGGAGCAGAAGGTGTAGTGTCGACTTGGAGTAGCTTGGATCACCGGAGTAGCTAGACCTAGTCATCAATGCGACAAAGGTAAGATTCCTAGGCCATTATGGATGTCGAATGTGTATTATTAATGATTTGTGGTATTATGAAGCTGATTAAATGATAAGGAAAATCGGTAGGAGATTCGTCAGAATACAACGGTAAGAACCCTATTAAGCGATAATGCAACGATGCAATTCTGGCATTTCGAGATTGTGAGCAAGGAACGCTCACTAGTTAGTTAAATCGATGAGATGATGATGGAAATGGAACGTAAGGACATTTTGCGTTCACGGTAGTGGGCTCGAGGGCTGAATAGGGCCATAGGCTTTCGCCCATTTGGGTAATTGGTAGAAAGAAATTTTAAATTGCATGTTAAACTGTTAACTGTTATGATATAGGCTAAATGGGCCTAGATGACAAATCGCTAGTAGGGCCCATTAGGGGTTTTGGCCCAATAACTCGTTTTCGTAAAAATGGGCCAGAATCACTGTTGCACCATGAATTGTTTGTAACGTTAATGAACATGGAAACCTAATTTTTGGTAAATTACAAGATTACCCTTATAATATGAAAATGACCGTTTTGCCCCTAGGTAAAAATGACCATTATACCCCTAGGGTTTATATATGACTTAATGCATGGGATTTTGATAACATGATATGTATGATATGCACATGACATGTATGATATGCACATGATATGTATGATATGCACCGAGATGTTCATAATGCATTGGGTTGTTTTATATGATGAGGAGTGCAAGGGCTTATGCCCAGTTATTAGGTTATGCCCAGTTATTAAAAAGGCTTGCCCAGTTATTAAAGGCTAGGCCTCCAGTTATATGATAAAGCAGCTATGCTGCCAGTGGAGAGTTATGGCGGGGTGGGGTCGAGTTAATCCCCACATGGTGTGTTGGTTGGTACGGGTGGAGAGTAGCGGATGGTGGGTTGAGTAGCCTCCCCAAATGGGTTGCATTCTTTCATTGACATTACATGTGACATAAAATGGGCCTTTGGGCCGTACCGTTTACAGTAAAGGCTTCGGCCCAGTAATATGAAATATGAAAAGGCTTCGGCCCAGTGTTATGAATTATGAAATATGAAAAGGGCTATGGCCCAGTACATGTTTGAGATTGGTTTTGGGCTTAGACCCAACAGGCTGTTATTGTTTTGGGCTCTGAAAGGGGCTTGTTGCACACTGAGTTTCCAAACTCACCCCCTTTCCTTAACCTTGCAGGTGAGCCTTGATGTGGGGACTTGGGCGGAGGGGATTCAGAGTAGCCACGGTGATTGTCTTTGGACTTTTAATAAGCGTTGGTTTTCATTAGTTCCTTTAATTATTATTATTTTTGGGTTGTAATAAGGCCATTTTAACTTTCCTTTTATTTCTTTTCGGGATTATTTAATTTTAATAACTTCAACTGTTGATAATTATTCAAATGGGCTAGACTTAGGACGTGTTTTCAAACGATACTTGTTTCAAAATTCAACCCACGATTAATCGATTTATCAAAGCGTCACTTAAACAAATTTAAACTCGATATAACAAAGTGTGGCTATGGTTGTGGGCATGTCTAGGATTGGATCCAATCAAAGAGCTTGGTACTTAAGCAGCCTTCATGGCTCACCTCCTCTATCTCGGATACCTACCTGGTGCCCAGTTCCATACACTTGTTAACTCAACAAATATATGGTTTTTAAACACTAAACGGACGTGGGTTTTCACTCCAATGTGGCACGTCAGATTGGCCATAACGTCTGGGCTGGGTTTTGGGGGTTACACTCGGCTGTGGATCGGGTCCAAATGTTTTCGAACTTAGGCCTAAAAGGGTATTTTTGAAAGGTTTTTTTTTGATGTTTGCGGGAATATATGTTAAAAGGTACAGTTTTTCTGTTTTAAATCAAGAGTTCAAAATAAAGGAGTTTTCAAATCAAAGTTTTAAATTTCTATTTTGTGATTAAAACATGGTTTTCAAGTTCTGGATTGAGAAAGAAGTGGCGCATGATCCCCGCACCAGTCTGTAAGTATATTTTCTTTTGATATATGATATGATATTATGAATAGTATTGAGACCTACTATGTACTTTAGCTAGGGTAGAGCTGTAAACGGTAGGAATGAGACTGTAGCTAGGCTACGATGATACGAAAAAATCCTTGAACTGCTATATCTCCATAAGACTTTCTTAATAACAGTGAACGTTATACTAATTTCATAAAACTCGTAAAAAAAATTCGATATGAGTACAAGGAGCTCGTGGACGAGCCGCGGACGTGGTCGCGGAAGGGTGCAAGCTGAATCTTCATCCTCAGGGCATAGGCCAGCTGAGGAGCCATTGTGCCACAAGCAACGGAGACTGGGTCTTATGATCGGGCTGCGGGGGATGACGCTTTCCCAAGCCATGTTAAGGGTTTTAGAAAGAGTGGTGGAGCTAGTACTGGGACGGTGAATAGGGGTCTATATCGGAGCGACTCCGGGCCAACGGGCAGAAGTATTTAGGGTGTATCTGGAGTAGCCCAATGTGGCAGAATATTGGCTAGAGGCAACAGAACGGATCATGGACGATCTAGACTGCTCATGGAGAAAAGCTGAAAGAGCTGTGTCATGCTACGGGACGAGGCATACCGTTGGTGGATCACGTAAGGGAGAGTACCCCAATGAGCAAGTAACCTGGAATTGTTCAAAACGGCTTTTAAAGGGAGGTATGTTGGAGCAAGCTATGTGGATGCTCGTCGGAAGGAATTCTTGAATCTGACTCAAGGTGATAAGACTGTAGCAGAGTATGAGGCAGAATTTTTGAGGCTGATCGATATGCTAGTGGCATAGTGGCAACTGAATATGAGCGCAGTGTCCGATTGAGGATGGTCTCCGCGACGAGCTTAGGATATTAATAGCTCCACAGAGGGAGCGTGGTTTTGCTGCATTGGTAGAAAAGGCAAAAATAGCCGAGGAGGTGAAGCTGACTGAGCGACAGAATCGTGAGAAGGATCGACCCAGATTCAAGAGGGATTTTAGACCCTAAGTGCCGCGAATCGAATGTTAAAAGGCAAGATGGAGGAACAGTTCGAGCAGTTCCTAAATACTTATAGACCGCAGGCTTGCAGGATGTGGTAAGTGCATATGGGGAGTGTGAACGAACTGGAGCATGTTTCGTGTGGGTCTAAGGAGCATAAGTTCAGAGAGTGTCCTCGGAGACAGTCAGGAGCTAGCGCAGAGCAAAGGGATGTCCAACCACGGCGAGGAGGACCACCACCAGAGGGTCGTGGGCAAGGTAGAGGTGGCAATGGTAATGGACGAGGACGTGGGGCACCTGGCAGAGGTCTGGACATGCTGAAGCTCGACAACCGGCGTTGGTTTATGCTGCACGACGTCGTGAGGAGGGAGACGCTCCTGATGTTATAACGGGTACGTTCTTCATCCATAGCATGCCTTACACTGCTTTGATTGATGTGGGTTCACCCACTCGTATGTTGCTTGTGATGTATCTGGGGCTTTGGATGTGCTTCCTGAGAAGACTGTGAGTGGGGTATCGTGATAAGCCCATTGGGACATTCGGTTAAGGTAGATAAATTTTTAGGGCAGTACGTTAGTGACAAAGATAAAATTTTGAAGGAGATTGAATTGAGTGCCATTTTGGGATTTTGATCTTATCTTGGGAATGGACTGGTTAACTAGCACAAGGTGACGTTGAATTGTGCTGCAAAAAAGGGATGGGGTACTAACGAATACTTGGCCTGAAGATGAGGAGGATAATGGTCATAGGTGTATTACTGTTTGGATGACGAAGGGTATTATTTTCCAAGTTTTCATCTTTAAGATGCGAGAAGTTGATTCGGAAAATGTTTGTGAGCGACTACTTGGCCCTTGTAGTCAAACGGACTTGAGGTCTGTTCGAAATTAAAAGGAGCCCTCGATACTCAGTCAATCATAGTCAATTAAGAGTTTGATGCGGCATTTAATAGACGGTTACGAGTCTGGTAATGCCTTTTGGGTGACTAATGCACCGGCGCATTCATGGATTTGATGAATCGGGTATGTCCAGCCATACTTGGATCGGTCGTAGTCGTTTTTATTGACGATATCTTGTGTATTCGAAAGGAAGAGAAGCATGATGAGCATCTTCGTGTAGTGCTGCAAGTGTTAAGGGAGAAGCAACTTTATGCAAAGTTTAGTAAGTGCGAGTTTTGGCTGAAAGAAGTTACCTTCTTGGGGCATGTTGGTCTGTCTGCCGAGGGGGATCAAGGTGGACCCTCCGAAAGATTGAAAGCAATTTTGGAATGGAGCCACCAAGTCGGTACAAGATCGAAGTTCCTGGGGTTGGCAGTTCGTGGAAGGATTTTCTGTGTTGGCAGCACCGTTAACGAAACTTATAAGGAAGGGAGCACCTTTTGTTTGGACAAATAAGCAGCAAGAGGCTTTTGAGAAGTTGAAGAAGGTTTTGACGGAAGCGCCAGTTTTGATTCAGCCAGAGTCTGGTAAGGATTTCACTGTGTACAGCGATGCGTCACATGTAGGTTTGGGCTGCGTGTTGATGCAAGAGGGTAAAGTGGTCGCTTATGCTTCACGACAGCTTAAGCCGCACGAGGTGAACTACCCTACGCATGACTTGGAATTGGCAGCGGTAATCTTTGCACTTAAGATATGGAGGCATTACCTGTATGGAGAGAAATGCATCATCTATACGGATCACAAGAGTCTTAAGTACTTGCTGACTCAAAAGGTGAATCTTAGGCAGCGAAGGTGGATAGAGTTGTTAAAGGACTATGACTGTTCAATTGAGTACCATCCAGGAAAGCGAATGTCGTGGCTGATGCGCTAAGTCGAAGGGCTGTGGCGGAATTAAAGGCGATGTTTGCTCGTCTAAGTTTGTATGACGACGGAAGTTTATTGGCGGAGTTGCAAGTAAGACCGACTTGGGTAGAACAGATTAAGAAGCAACAGTTGGAGGACGAGTCGTTGGTTTCTCGGTTTCAGCAAGTTGAGAAGGGGGAGAATCCTGACTTTGGGTTAAATAGTGAGGGAGTTCTTTGTTTTCGAGGAAGAATTTGTATGCCGAAAGACTCCGACTTGAGATTGATGATTTTGAAAGAGGCACATAATGGACCTTGTGCTATGCATCCAGGAGGGAGTAAGTTGTATCGAGACTTGCGAGAGCAATATTGGTGGCCTGGGCTTAAGCGAGAAGTGACCGAATTTGTAGGGAGATGTTTGACATGTCAACAAGTGAAGGCCGAGCATCAACTACCTTCGGGATTGTTACAACCGGTAAAGATACCACTTTGGAAGTGGGAAAGGGTAACTATGGACTTTGTGAGTGGGTTGCC